>NW_026875879.1:0-183575 GCF_032173495.1 Musca vetustissima | reverse complement strand
ATCTATTTTTTTGACAAAGTATTTTTTTTTTAATAAATTTTAGTCATTTTTTTATTCAACGGAATTCCTTGTCCACATTTTTGTTGTTGTCTTTTTATTAATCATAATTTTCGAAAAAATATTTTGTTGTTGGTGTTTCGAAGAACTGATGCAATATCTGTTGGCTGTGTTTTTTTTTTTATTGCAAGTACGTTTCAATATTTTTTTGAAAATAGAACAACATTATGTGGCGTGATTGTGGTTCTCATTATTTTGTTTTTAGTTTTTTTTTATCTTAAGACCAAAATAATAACAAATAGTTATAACTTGTTGTTATTGTGCACATTGTTGATAAACAATTAAAAACGGAAAGAAAAATAATAACAAACATTACATAAGTTGTTTATAACTTTGTTGTTTACCAATAAAAAAACAAATTTTTTTAAATAGTTTTTGAAAAATAGTCACAAATAATTATTAATTTTAATTTTTCCAATTTGAAAGACCATTTTCGGCAATATTGTCTTCGACTAGATTTTTCCATCTTATTCGTGGCCTTCTCCTTCTGCGTGAACCATCAGCTGGTTCGCTTTTATATGCCTTCTGGGCTGGGGTATCTTCATTCATTTTCACAACATGACCTAGCCAACGTAGTCGCTGCAGCTCAATACATCTAATAATCTCGATGTCCGAGAATAGCTGGTACAACTCATGGTTAATTCGACGCTTATATTCACCGACGACGCAGATCGGCCCGTAGATCTTTCGGAGAATTTTTCCTTCAAACACCCCAAGAGCTGTCTCATCTGCTTGCGCAAGTACCCATGCATCAGATCCATATAACAGCACGGACAGAGTCAGCGTGTTGTAAAGTCTGAGTTTGGTCTGGCGGACCATAGTAGCATCTGTTGCCCATCACAATCCTTCTCCGAATTTCAGAACTAATGTCATTCGTTTTATTTATGGCTGGGTACCGAGGTATATAAAATCTTTAACTACCACGAAGCTGTAATTCTCAAGTTCCACAGTTGGTCCGAGTCTAATGGACGGCTTGCGATACCATCAGCTTGGTCTTTTCGCCATTTACTGCCAGATCCACTTTGGCAGACTCCTTCTCAATTTGTTCAAAGGTGGCTGTAACCGCACGCAATGTTCGACCCATTATATCGATGTCATCGGCGTAGGCGAGTAACGTGTGTTGTTTTGTGCACCGAGTGTTATTTCTGTTCACCTTTGCCTCTCGTATGACCTTTCCCAGCAGGATGTTAAAAAGAGCACACGGCAAACTGTCACCTTGTCTGAATCCTCGTTATAAACGCTCCGAGAGATCATTTCCGACTTTAACTGCTGACCTTGTGCCACTTAAAGTTATCCTGCATAGCCGTATTAATTTTGCAGGAATGCCGAACTTAGACATGGCTTTAAACACCTCGAATGCGGTGTTTAAAGCCTCGAATGCGGTTTTACCATGTAGGTGGTAAGTGTCGATGTGATTTTCGTGGTTCTATTCCAGGATTTGGCGCAGAGTGAAAATCGGGTCAATGCTGGATTTGCCAGGTCTGAAGCCGCATTGGTATGGTCCAATAATGTCATTGATCATTGACTTCAATCGTTCACACAGCACACTAGATAGCACTTTATATGCGATGGGCATAAGGCTAATTCCTCTATAGTTGGCATACATTGTCTTGTCTACTTTTTTGTGCACCGGACACAGGATGCTGAGGTTCCAATCCAATTTGGCATGCATTCTCCTAGCCAAATTGTACTAATCAGCTCGTACATGCTTCTGACCAGCATCTGACCACCAGTCATGAATAGTTTGGCTGGTAACCCATCGACTCCTGCTCCTTTATTTTTCTTCAGCCGATTAACTGCTTTTATGACCTCATCTTGGCTAGGTGTTATACACTCTATACCATCATCTCTTATTGGTTCTGGGGTATCTTCTTCACCGCCACTATTTGATACTATAACTTTTCAAAATGTTCCTTCTAGATCCTCAACACGCTGTATGTACCACTGTAACCAGGTTTCCTTCTTCATCTCCACAGGAGGATGTGTCTGCACCAAAATTTCGGTTTGGTTTTTTACTCGTTGGTGAAATTTCCGGACTTCATTCTGACTCCTGTACATCTCGATTTGCTCACGCTCACGTCTTTCTTGTTCTTTTTTTTCTGAAAACACGTTTCTCCTTTTCTCCCGATAATTCTCCATCACATTACGTGTTGCTACTGTCTGTAAGGTAGCCCTATACGCTGCCTTTTTCACATCGGTTGCATTACGACACTCCTGATCGTACCACGGGTATTTTGATGGTGGTCTTTAGTACCCAAGTGTTGTTTTTGCTGCAGTTTGTAGGGAGTGGGCAATTCTTTGCCATTGTGCTTCTATATTGTTATCGGGACAAGGGGTGCTTTCGTCTAGCAGTTGGGTAATTTGAGCGGAGTAGGCCTCGGCTACCTGTTGTATTTGCAGCTTTTCGAGGACGAGTTTCCGTGTTATGTTAGATCTCATCTTTGCTGCAACATTAAGACGAGTGCGAACCTTGGCTGCTACAAGGTAATGTTCCGAATCGATATTCACTCCTCGCATCGATCGAACATCAAATACACTGGATGAATGCCTACCGTCTATCACACAACATGATCAATTTGATTTCCCGATGCTTGATCAGGAGAAATTAAGGTGGCCTTGTGTATATCGAGATGATTGAATCTGGTACTGCTAACTACCATGTTTTTTGCTGCCACGAAGTCAATCAACCTCATGCCGTTATCGGATGTTTCTTCATGAAGGCTGAATTTTCCGACGGTGGGACCAAAAGTATTTTCCCTTCCGATTTTTGCATCAAAATCTCATAGCAGAATTTTAATGTCATGGCCAGGGCATCGATCATATGCTTTTTCTAGGCGCTTGTAAAATATGTCTTAGCTGTTCATCTTTATCTTCGGTCGGAGCATAGGCGCAAATAAGACTGATGTAGAAGAACATCGCTTTTATACGGATTATAACAATTCGCTCATCTGCTGGAGTGAATCGAGGAGACGAGGTCTTTTATTCTCCTGTTAACCATAAATCCGCAGCCAAATTCAGGTCTCGTTTCATGGTAGCTATAATACAGGGCGTAATCAACTGATTTATTTACGCCTGTCCCTTTCCTTCGCATTTCTTGTAAGGCAATAATATCGACTTTGTACTCCTTGAGTACATCCGGAAAACTGCCCTTGTTCTGTACATTATACGTTTGTGGGGGTCGTCAACATTAGGGGGGTTTGGTTTTATTTTTCTTTGCTTTTTTATAGTAGGAGGGGTTTTCCAAGTGTGGGCAACTAACCCAACGCCTCAACCCATTTTTTATAGTTCTTATGGTTGAACTCGCTGCACATATTAGCTCACTATTTCAACGGGTGATGATAATAGCTACCTCAGGTGACACCGCCGGGAGGTCAGTGTCCACAATGGAGATGAAACAGAGACCAAGATAAGCCTGGACTTCGCCATGTTAAAGTCAATCAGAGCCGTTGATTGGTATCTATCATCCCCTACGCCACCCCCACGCCTTATATGGTTACCCAAAAATAGTTTTTAAAAAATCCACGCCTATTGTAGGTGCCCAAAAATATTTTTCGAAAATGTTTTAACGTTCTTGAACTGTTCAACATTTTCAGAGTGATGCTAACATAACTATTTTAAATGTCCAACTTGTTTACATATTACAAGAATAACAACCACTACTAAGACACTTCCGTTTACATTAAAATTTTGTTCATAAATAATGTTAACCAAAATCAAAGTGTCACATGTTGTCGGACAGATAGATTTGGGTGGTTCATCTTCAGCATACATACAAACATAGATATGTAAGTATGTAAGTAAGTATCTGAAAAAGCAACAACATCAAGGGGAAGCCATCAACAACAATCATCTACGCAATTAATAAGAAAAACAACCACTGTCGTCGTCATCGTTGTTATGGCCAGCCTTGCTCACACGATGTAGTTTTCCATGGGGTAGTCCGGATTGTCTACCCGGTTGAACAATTTTTCGTCGTCGTTGTCGTCACATGTAAATCGTCACGTAGGCCCATAAAGAAGAAGCATTTTTTTATATCGCTCACAATGTAAAACAACATGGGCCATGGGCGCGTAACTTGCAGTACAACATCTATACGATTTGTACACGCACTTTATTCTCATGAGAAAATCGAATGATTCTCTCATACAAAATATCTCAGATACTTTACGTATTTGGGGAGTTTCTTTACAATGCATTTTCCTCAATGAATCATCCCCTCAGACATTGTTGTTGCTTTAGAGATGAGAATAACAAAAAAGCGCAACATGTTAATTTATGTGAGAACGATTATTTTATGGTTACTTGCACAGTGGGTTGGTGGAGAAAAAATGAATAAAAATATTTTTTGTGTTTTACAATAGACCTGCATTTTTTAAAAACTATTTTTGGGTTATCTATATAAGGTGTAGGGGATGATAGATACCAAGCAACGGCTCTGATTGTCTTTAACATGGCGAAGTCCAGGCTTATCTTGGTCCCTCTTTCATCTCAATTGTGGACACTAACCTCCCTGCGGTGTCACCTGGGATAGCTATTTTCATCACCCGTTGAAATAGTGAACTATTAAAAAAATGGGTTGAGGAGTCGGATTAGTTGCCCACACTCGGAAAATCCCTCCTACTAGGAATAACCAAAAAAAAAGAAAATCCAACCCCCCTAATGTTGACGCACCCCGTAAACGCATAAAGTACCACGATCTGCGAATCTGCACTTGGAATGTGCACACCTTGTACAGAACAGACGCATTTTTCGCTTTGGCGGATGTACTCAAGAAGTACAAAGCCGATATTATTGCCTTACAGGAAATGCGATGGAAAGTCACTGGCGTAAGTAAATCAGACGATTATGCTCTGTATTAGAGCTGCCATGAAATGAGACATGCATTTGGCTGCGAATTTATGGTTAATAGGAGAATAAAAGACCTCGTCTCCTCGATTCACTCCAGTAGATGAGCGAATTGCTGTACTTAGCTGGCTTGTGACAGAACTTTCGTTCCATAAGCCGTGCTTAAAAAGATTTCCAGGCGCGTCGCTCTTTTGCGCAGTTTTTCCAATTTGAAAGGCCATATTCGGCAATGTTATCCTTCACTTGATCTTTCCATCCTATTCGTGGCCTTCCCCTTCTGCGTGAACCATCAGCTGGTTCATTTTTTATATGCCTTCTGGGATGGGGCATCTTCATCTATTTTCACAATATGACCTAGCCAACGTAGTCGCTGCAGCTCAATACGTCTAACAATATCGATGTCTGAGAATAGCTGTTACAACTCATGGTTCATTCGACGGCGATATTCACCATCAATGCAGGTCGGCCCATATATCTTTGGGAGAATTTTTCTCTCAAACACTCCTCATCCCCATGCTTCAGATCCACATAACAGATCCAACTATCAGCGTCTTGTAGAGTGTGGGTTTGATCTGGCGGGAGGTGGCCTTGTTTCTAAACTGTTTACTTAGACCATAGAGTAGCATCTGTTGACCATCACTATCCTTCTCCGAAGTTTAAAACTGATGTCATTTGTTTTGTTTATGGCGGTACCAAAGTATATAAAATCTTTGACTACCTCGAAGCTTTAGTTCTCAAGTTCCACATTTGGTCCGAGTCTACTGGACGTCTTGCGCGTTGATACCTTCAGTTTGGTCTTCTAGCCGGTCTTTTAGCGAATTTCTATAATCCATATAAAAGCGAAGTTCTTCTACATCAGACTCATTTGCGCCCATTTTATTAGGCGTTCGATCGATCCGAGGAGCGATTCGGACCATTACCTTGTGGCTGCCAAGTTACGCACCCGTCTTAATGTTGCAGCAAAGGTGCGATCTAACACAGCACGACGAAAGCACTTCTTGTCCCGATAACAATATAGAAGCACAATGGCAAAGAATTGCCCACTCCCTACATACTGCAGTAAAAGCAACACTTGGGTACCAAAAACCACCATCAGGAATACCATGGTACGATCAGGAGGGTCGTAATGCCACCGATGTGAAAAACGCAGTGTATAGGGCTGCCCTGCAGCAACGCGTAATGTGATGGAGAATTATCGGGAGAAAAGGAAAGATGATAAACTTTTTTTCAGAAAAAAAGAAAGAAAACGTGAGCGTGAGCAAATCGAGAGTAAAACACCAAACCGAAGTCTTTGGTGCAGGCACATCCTCCTGTAGAGATGAAGAAGGAAACCTGGTGACAGATACAGACAGCGTGTTGAGGATCTGGAAGGAGTATTTTGAAAAGCTTCTGGTATCAAATAGTGGCGGTGAAGAAGATAGCCCAGAACCAATTAGAGATGACGGAATATAGTGTATACCACTCTGCGCCAAATCCTGGAAAAGAACCACGAAAAACATATCGGCGCATTCCACCTATTCGTCGACGATAAAGCAGCATTCAACAGCCCTATCCGTTCAGAGGTGTTTAAAGCTATGTCTACGTTCGACATTCCTGCAAAATTAGTACGGCTATGCATGATAACTTTAAGTGGCATTTAAAGTCGGAAAGGACGTATCGGAGCCCTTCAATACCGAACGAGGATTCAGACAAGGTGACAGTTTGTCGTGTGATCTTTTTTAACACCCTGCTGGAAAAGGTCATACGAGACGCATAGGTGAACAGAAATGACACTCTGTACACCAAACAACACATGTTACTCGCCTACGCCGATGACATCGATATAATGGGTCGAACATTGCGAGCTGTAACAGCCACCTTTGAACAAATTGAGAAGGAGTCTGCCAAAGTAGGTCTGGTAGTAAACGGCGATAAGACCAAGCTGATGGTATCAACGCGCAAGATGTCCAATAGACTCGGACCAACTGTGGAACTTGAGAATTACAGCTTCGATGTAGTTAAAAATGTTATATACCTTGGTACTCCGCCAAAAATAAAACGAATGACATCAGTTTTGAAATTCGGAGAAGGATAGTGATGGCCAACCGATGCTACAATGGTCTAAGTAAGCAGTTTAGAAACAAAGGCCACCTCCCGCCAGATCAAACTCACACTTTATAAGACACTGATACAACCCGTGCTGTTATATGGAGCTGAAGCATGGGAACTTTCGCAAGTAGATGAGACAACTCTTGGGGTGTTTGAAAGAAAAATGATCCACATCCAAGGCCACCTCCCGCCCGATCAAACTCACACTTTACAAGACGCTGATACTTCACGTGGTGTTATATGGATCTGAATCATGGGAACTTACTCAAGCAGATGAGACAGCTCTTGGAGTGTTTGAGAGAAAAATTATCCGAAAGATCTACGGGCCGATCTGCGTTGACGGTGAATATCGGCGTCGAATGAACCATGAGTTGTACCAGCTGTTCTCGGACATCGGTATTGTTAGACGTATTGTGCTGCAGTGACTACGTTGGCTAGGTCATGTTGTGAGAATCGATGAAGATGCCCCAGACCAAAAAGCATATAAAAGCCAACCAGCTGATGGTTCACACAGAAGGGGAAGGTCACGAATAAGATGGAAAGATCAAGTGGAAGACAACATGGCCAAATATGATCTTTCAAACTGGAAAAACTGCGCAAAACTCAATCTAATTTCAATAAAATCGCGAGTCCGAGTCCGGACTCCCCAACTCTCATTCGTTTAGCGAACACTTAAGATCATTACCCACGCTTGCCCAGGTTGATGGACTCAGATCATAACCTAGAAGTAGTTCCTAAACAAGGAGTAAACACATTATTTTAAATCTTGTTGTTTCGGAGAAAGCCACACCATACCAGCTCCGCACACGAGGTTCTTAACTGGCGCCCAACGTGGGGCTTGCTCCATTGAAACCCAAAGGGGAGCCTTCTTTAAGCACCTATAATATTCCTATGTTTTTCTAAAACATATTTTTTCTAATTTTAAACCACTGTGTCAGCAGTGAGACCAACCCAAGATCCAAATTATGCTACTAGGTTATAAGATAAGAAAAAACAAAAACAATTGTGTTCTTGATCTCCCTTTAAAGGGGAGGTTATTGACAATCATAAGCCATAAAAAAGAAGAAGAATAAGAACACGAAATAGAACACAGCCGTAAACACCGCTTGGGAAACCCCTGTCTGGTGTAGCCATTCTCAATGGGAACTTATCATCTATTGACTATGGATTTGTTGTTTTTTTTTTTTGAAATGGTGGTTGTTATTGTTGTTTGCGCTGTAGCGTCAGTATACCTGCATTTTATAGAATTTTGAGAAATTGCGTTTTACAAAAATTCCAAAGTGGTTGTTTGTTATTGTTTTTTTTTTGGAAAGAATTTCCTTTCCGAACAATTGTTGATATGGGTTTATGGTTGTGTAATTTTTCTTGTTGTTCTTCTTCTCATTCTCATAGCGACGATTATGATTGAATTATTTTATTTCGTTTATGGTGGGTATTATAAAATATGCGTTTCTTAAAATTTTTGGGGGTCTTGGGGGTATGACGCACAAGATTCCAATCAACCATCCCGGCAGTCGTCATACATCATCTGTGAACCACGAAGTGACTAAGGTTATCACCAATTAGAGCTGAAGATGTGTTCCCAAACTTATAAACCATTTGTTGAATGGAATGGGGGTAGGGGTGAAGGTTGGTTTTGTAGCAACATGTGATGTACAGTTTCATATTTTTTATTAGACGGAATAAATAAGAAGGGGACCTCTACCCTGGAAAGTTTGAAAGTAATTTTTATGATGACCGTTTGACTAAAATATTTCCATTTTTCCCTAACCTACCTGTCAGCAGGTATCCTGATCCTTTGACAATGCACAATACCATGAAATGTTGATATGCAACAACAAAGTGCATGTGCTGTCCTGTTTACGAAACCTTTTCTGCCCACACACAACCTGTCTGTGAGCACGTAGTCCAGTCTTGTTTCCTGTCTAACAACAAAAAAGCTTTGAACATTTGTCCTTCATGACCCAGAAAATGTAGGAGACATTGTGTGTCTCAGTGTTAGTGTGTCCTGATTTAAGGATTATTGTTTTGAAACAGTTATGAGCAGTATCCCTTTTTTGGTAAATAGAACTAACCTACATGAATGGAGGCTACGTGCCAATTATCACGTTAGCAAATTTGAAAACAAAAATAATTAAATATTCAATAAACGTTATTTGTTGTTGTTATTTTTTGTCTGGAGATTTTATGATAAGAGATGAGCATAGCTTCTTAATTGAGAATACAAAGTAGTATGTTTTCTTTGAGATCGAAAAAAGAAGAGGATTAAAGAAACAATACTTGATTTTTTCGCGTGGTTTTTTCAAGGCGTGGATTTATAACAAAAATTTAGAGCGTGGACTTATAAAAATTTATTTCAAGGCGTTGTTTAACAAAAAAATATTTCGAGGCGTTTATCAAAAAAAAAAATCAAGGAGTGGTTTTATAAAAAAGTTTCCTAGGCGTGGTTTTATAAAAAAAAGATTTCTAGGCGTGGTTTTATAAAAAAAAAAAAAAAGATTTATAATCGTGGTTTTATAAAAAAAAGATTTCTAGGCGTGGTTTTATAAAAAAAAGATTTCTAGGCGTGGTTTTATAAAAAAAAGATTTCTAGGCGTGGTTTTATAAAAAAAAGATTTCTAGGCGTGGTTTTATAAAAAAAATATTTCTAGGCGTGGTTTTATAAAAAAAATATTTCTAGGCGTGGTTTTATAAAAAAAATATTTCTAGGCGTGGTTTTATAAAAAAAATATTTCTAGGCGTGGTTTTATAAAAAAAGATTTCTAGGCGTGGTTTTATAAAAAAAATATTTCTAGGCGTGATTTTATAAAAAAAAGATTTCTAGGCGTGGTTTTATAAAAAAAGATTTCTAGGCGTGGTTTTATAAAAAAAAGATTTCTAGGCGTGGTTTAATTAAAAAAAAGATTTCTAGGCGTGGTTTAATAAAAAAAAGATTTCTAGGCGTGGTTTTATAAAAAAAAATTCTAGGCGTGGTTTTATAAAAAAAAAGATTTCTAGGCTTGATTTTATAAAAAAATTTCTAGGCGTGGTTTTATAAAAAAAAAAAATTCTAGGCGTGGTTTTATAAAAAAAAGATTTCTAGGCGTGGTTTTATAAAAAAAAATTCTAGGCGTGGTTTTATAAAAAAAAATTCTAGGCGTGGTTTTATAAAAAAAAAATTCTATGCGTGGTTTTATAAAAAAAAGATTTCTAGGCTTGATTTTATAAAAAAAAATTCTAGGCGTGGTTTTATAAAAAAAAAAATTCAAGGCGTGGTTTTATAAAAAAAAGATTCCTAGGCGTGGTTTTATAAAAAAAGATTTCTAGGCGTGATTTTATAAAAAAAAGATTTCTAGGCGTGGTTTTATAAAAAAAGATTTCTAGGCGTGGTTTTATAAAAAAAATTCTAGGCGGGGTTTTATAAAAAAATTCTAGGCGTGGTTTTATAAAAAAATTCTAGGCGTGGTTTTATAAAAAAATATTTCTAGGCGTGATTTTATATAAAAAAAGATTCCTAGGCGTGGTTTTATAAAAAAAATTTCTAGCCTCGATTTAAAAAAACAAGGCGTTGTTTTATAGAAAAATAATTGAAAAAAATAGTTCATTTATAAAAAATATTTGAAGGTCTGATTCTATTAAACATTTTTTAAGGCCTGGTTTTATAAACAAATATTTCAAAGCCTGGTTTAAAAAAGTGGGTTCTTGACATTTGTGGAGAAGGTACCAGAAGGAGTGCCCCATCTTCACCCTGATTTATGTAAGGTAAATATATTAAATATATATATTATATTATTAAATATATTAAGGTAAATATATAATATATTATTGCAGAATTTTGATGAAATTTGATATTCCGATCGCTCCATATGAGATATACAAATTTTAAAATTGTTTACCCTTTATAGGGGAGGGTTCCGTCTTTGGATTCGATCTAGGTTAGGTAAAAATATTACGATGACGAAAGTAAATATGAAACTTGGATATTCCGTTCGTTTCATTTAAGATTTATAATTTTTCAACATTTTGACTCTTTGTGAGGGAGGTACCAGAGGGAGTGTATCACTGGGTCCCAACAATATACAGCTTTTCAGCACAATTTTTACCATTTTGTGTGGCAGGAGTGGACCGATTACCCCCATCGTCGATCTTGATTTCAGTTTGAAAGAAATATTACGATGTGTAAAGTTTTGATCAAAACGGACTATTATTCGCCTAATATTGGACACATAGGTATTGAAAATGTTGATCCCTTTCGGTAAAGATATTACGATGCGCACAGTTTGGATAAAATATGACAGACCATTCCCCCAATTTTGAATTTTTAAATATAAAAAATGTTGACCCTTTGTGGGAGAGTTAACAGAAGGAGTGGACCAATGGGTCCCAACTTCGGACCGAATCTAGGCTTAGTAATGATACTAAGTTTTGCAATGTTTGGTTGAAATCGGATAGACCGATTGCTTCATTTTTAGCAAAATTTTGACCATCTGAAGAAGTGGGCCGATATTCCCCATCTTCTAACTTGTACTAAATTTGGAAGAAATATTACGATCCGCAAATGTTGGATGAAATCGGTTGCTCCCTTTGTGAATTATCATTCCAGTCAGACGGACGGACATTTACAAAGTTTTCGGACGGACGGACTCCAAGTTTTCTGAAACGGATTTGGTCCAAAGAAACATGGGGTCTGAAATCAATATTTGGATGTAGATACCCTCATTAGCTTTAAGGCTGAAGGTATACAAATTAATGGCTTTGTTATTTTTTCAATAGTTTTTAATTGAATACTACTATAGCAATTTAAGACTTTGCTGTCTTCTAATAGCCCTTGTAGACTTATATACGACTATGATGTCTTCTAAAGGAAACATAGATTAGCTCTCAGACCAAATAAATATATTTTTATTGGTCCATATAGGCTGTGTAAACCTTTATGTAAAGGTCGCGCTTTTATGGTACCGATATAATATGCTATATTTTGAAATTTCGGGTTCCCTCATGTTAGTAGATCTCGTATAAACACTTTTCATTATATATATTTCATTATTGTTTGACGTTGGTCCCATTAGTTCTATCTGTAAGACCAAAAGGTCTTCTGTAATACAATGAGGTTGTTTGATGATCAATAAGTCCTTGAGGTCTTTTAAAAACCTACAGGATTCTATAAGATCTGAGGTCTTCTATAATATGTTGAGAATTTGAGTTTAACATATAGGTTTTATGTGAGTTCTGCTTTAAAATACGGCTAAGTGCTCTTCTGTAAGTCCTCAAAGTCTTCTATGTAGTACCTGGTGGTATTTTAATAGGCCTCGGTATTTTTCGGTAAGACCTGTTAATCTTCTATAAGAGTTGGTGGTTTTCTATAAGACTGTTCATTGTTCATATTTACAAGATCATACGATCTCCTATAAAATCTTGATATATTTTTTAAAAAGACCAGTAGCCTGGTGATCTTCTTTAAGACCTTAAAGTTTTCTACAGTACCTTGTGGTATTTAAAAAGACTATACGACCTAGTGGAGTTCTATGAGAATTGTGCTCTTATAAAGCCCATCAATACTTACTGAGCTAGATGGCTTGTGACAGAACTTTTATTCCATAAGCCGAGCTTTCAAATTACTTGCGCGCAGTAATTTGAAAGACCCTGTTCGAAATGTTTTCTTCCACTTGATCTTTCCATATAATTCGTGCCCTTCCTCTTCTGAGTGAGTCATCGGTAGGCTCGCCTCTATATCCATCCATTCTCATTACATGACCTAGCCAACGTAATCGCTGCAGCTGACGATACGTCTGACAATGCCGATGTTCGAGAATAGATGGTACAACTCATGGTTCATTTGACGGCGATATTCACCGTCAGCACAGATTGGAAAACTCCAAAAGCTTATACCATCAGCTTGGTCTTCACGCCATTTACTGCCAGACCCGCTTTGGTAGACTCCTTCTCAATTTGTTCAAAGGTGGCTTTTACCGCTCGCAATGTTCGACCCATTATATCGATGTTATCGGCGTAGGCGAGTAACATGTCTTGTATTTTTCGTGGGTTTTTTTCTAGGATTTGGCGCAGTGTGAAAATCTGGTCTATGGTGGATTTGCTAGGTGTGAAGCCGCATTGGTATGGACCAATAATGTCATTGACCCTACGATTCAGTCGTTCACACAGTACACTGGATAGCACTTTATATGCGATGGGAAGGAGACTTATTCCTCTATAGTTGACAAATATCGTCTTGTCTCCTTTGTGCACGAGACACAGGATGCTGAGGTTCCAATCATTGGGTATGCATTCCTCTAGCCAACTTGTACTAATCAGCTGATGTATGCTCCTGACCAGCATCTGACCACCAGTCTTGAATAGTTCGGCTGGTAACCCATCGGCACCTGCTGCTTTATTATTCTTCAGCCGATTGATTGCTAATCTGACCTTGGATACCTTCTATACCGTCATCTATTATTGGTTCTGGGGTATCTTCTTCACCGCCACTATTTGATACCAGAAGGTTTTCAAAATTCTCCTTCCAGATCGTCAACACGCTGTCTGTAGTGGTGTTTTTATAAGACCTCGTGAACATCTATGAAATCTGGCATCTTTTTGATCACCTAGATCGACCCTATCAATATATTCCCATTCACTTCACAAATTCATGATTGGAAGCCAGGTTTTTTTTACTTCATGTTCACAATGTTGATAGGACCGTTGACAGATTGTGTACTAAATCTGTAGGGTCATGATTTCTCTATGAGATCGTGAAGTCTTTTATAACACCATGAGGTCTTGTGGTATTTATATGATCTTAATATTTTCTGTAAATTCTGAGACCTTATTGATGTTTTGAGGTCTTGTATAAAATATTTTGGTTTTTATGTGGCCTTTTCTGCAATGTCGTTCTGCTTTTATATAAGACCTTAAAGTTTTTTTTGTTTAAGGACCTGGTGGTATTTAAAAAACCTGGTGCGCTTCTATAAAACCTCGTGGACTTCTATTAAATATTGACCTCTTATTGATCACCTAGATTGACCCTATCAACACTTTCCAATCGTATTCTTTAGGGTACTATGTAAGGCGTGGATTTTAAAAAAAAATATTTTTTAATGTCCTATATTTTTTCAGGGACCTATACAAGGCGTAGATTTTTAAAAAACAAGATTAGAAGGTCTTGTAAAAAATATTTAGGGCTTTTATACGACCTGTTCTGCAATAAGACTTGGTATTTTCTATATGGTCTTCAAGTTTTTTATAGGGTCAGGTGGTATTAAAAAAAAACCTGTTGTTCTTCTATAAAATTTTCTATAAAACCTCATCGACTTCTATCCGAATTGACCTCCTACTGATCACCTAGATAGACCCTATCAACATTTTCCGATCCATTGCACACATTTCTATGATTGACAGCCACGATTTTTTACTTCTTGTTCGCATAGATGATAAGGCCATTGACAGATTCGGGTAGTCCATAGTGTCATACTTATATACATATGTATATATGTACATATGCATAAATATGTGAATAGGTTAATATGTTTTTTTTTGTTCAAATATGATTATTATTTGTGTTTATGGCTCAATGAACTGGATATAACCGGTAAAGGCGCCGTTTTTTTTTTTATTTTTTGTTATGATTAAAATTCACATTGGACAAGAATAACAAATTATAGCCAAAAACAACAACAACAGCAACAACAACGATAAACAAAATATTTTGCAAGAACAAAAAGAGTTCAGCAAACGTTTTATGAATGGCGTTGTTTTGAATATTTGTCAACACTAGAATAATTACAATGAAATCGATATTGGAAATCTAGAGAGATTTGTAAGAAAGAACAGTTATATTGAAATTAGCAATACGATATCGGAGAAATTAGCTTCAAATTCAATTTTCGGAATATTTAAGGAAATATAGGAAATTCATCTTAGCATAGAAAATTTGATTTTGGCTCAATTTTATTTTAAATATCACATTTTTTAGTGCTAAGTTCAAAATTTATGTGGACCTGATTTTTATTGAGAAAAATATAATTTTTTTTAAACCGTCGTCTATTAAGCGACAATTTTGCATAATTGATGTGAACGGCTTTTTAGTGTGTGAATTAATTTGTTTTAATTAATCCATAAAAACTTGTTATACGATAAATATTTATGTATGTACACATAAATCCACACAAAGTCTACGCTGCGTCACATGCAGAGACTGGAAGAACACACCCCCTTTTTGGATTGAATTTTTTCGAACATCAAATCTAAGACGCAATAAATGCGAGTGGTTGTTGTTATTGTTGTGCCTTTTTTTATACTTTTTGCATGAGCGGAGATGCCAGACGCCGGTCCACAAATACTCGTAAATAACAATTTGTGATGTGGAAAGTTTTCTTCATATTCTGGTGGTATGGAGCCAAACGTGAATATCTTAAAAAATATCAAAGGTCCAATGGATTATATCAGAGAATATTTCAAGGACCCAATGGATTTTTTAAAACATATTTTTTCATGGACCCAATAGAGGCGTGGATTTTTAAAAATATTTTTCCGGGACCTTTAAAAAGCGTCGTTTTTTAACTATTATTTATTCATGGACCTTTATAAGGCGTGGATTTTTTAAAGAATATTTCTAAGGGCATCCCAAGAGGCGTGGATTTTTCAAAGAATATTTTTTCAAGCATCCCAAGAGGCGTGGATTTTTTAAAGAATATTTTTTCAAGCATCCCAAGAGGCGTGGATTTTGTAAAGAATATTTTTTCAGAACATCGATAGAGGCGTGGATTTTGTAAAGAATATTTTTTTAGGGCAGCCCAAGAGGCGTGGATTTTGTAAAGAATATTTTTTCAGGACATCGATAGAGGCGTGGATTTTGTAAAGAATATTTTTTCAGGACATCGATAGAGGCGTGGATTTTGTAAAGAATATTTTTTCAGGACATCGATAGAGGCGTGGATTTTGTAAAGAATATTTTTTCAGGACATCGATAGAGGCGTGGATTTTTTTAAAGAATATTTTTTTAGGGCAGCCCAAAAGGCGTGGATTTTTTAAAGAATATTTTTTTAGGGCAGCATAAGAGGCGTGGATTTTTTTAAGGATATTTTTTTAGGGCAGCATAAGAGGCGTGGATTTTTCAAAGAATATTTTTTCAAGCATCCCAAGAGGCGTGGATTTTTCAAAGAATATTTTTTCAAGCATCCCAAGAGGCGTGGATTTTTCAAAGAATATTTTTTCAAGCATCCCAAGAGGCGTGGATTTTTCAAAGAATATTTTTTCAAGCATCCCAAGAGGCGTGGATTTTTCAAAGAATATTTTTTCAGGGCATCTTTTTTTAAGAATATTTTTTCAAGCATTCCAAGAGGCGTGGATTTTTTAAAGAATATTTTTTCAGGGCATCTTTTTTAAAGAATATTTTTTCAAGCATTCCAAGAGGCGTGGATTTTTTAAAGAATATTTTTTCAAGCATCCCAATAGGCGTGGTTTTTTCAAAGAATATTTTTTCAAGCATCCCAAGAGGCGTGGATTTTGCAAAGAATATTTTTTCAAGCATTCCAAGAGGCGTGGATTTTGCAAAGAATATTTTTTCAAGCATTCCAAGAGGCGTGGATTTTTTTTTTTTAAAATATTTTTTTCAGGGCATCCCAAGAGGCCTGGATTTTTCAAAGAATATTTTTTCAAGCATCCCAAGGCATCTTTTTTAAAGAAAATTTTTTCAAGCATTCCAAGAGGCGTGGATTTTTTAAAGAATATTTTTTCAGGGCATCTTTTTTAAAGAATATTTTTTCAGGGCATCCCAAGAGGCGTGGATTTTTTAAAGAATATTTCTAAGGGCATCCCAAGAGGCGTGGATTTTTCAAAGAATATTTTTTCAAGCATCCCAAGAGGCGTGGATTTTTAAAAGAATATTTTTTCAGGGCACCCCAAGAGGCGTGGATTTTTTAAAGAATATTTTTTCAGGGCATCCCAAGAGGCGTGGATTTTTTAAATAATATTTTTTCAGGGCATCCCAAGAGTCGTGGATTTTTTAAAGAATATTTCTAAGGGCATCCCAAGAGGCGTGGATTTTTTAAAGAATATTTCTAAGGGCATCCCAAGAGGCGTGGATTTTTTAAAGAATATTTTTTCAGGGCATCCCAAGAGGCGTGGATTTTTTAAAGAATATTTCTAAGGGCATCCCAAGAGGCGTGGATTTTTTAAAGAATATTTTTTCAGGGCATCCCAAGAGGCGTGGATTTTTTAAAGAATATTTTTTCAGGGCATCCCAAGAAGCGTGGATTTTTTAAAGAATATTTCTAAGGGCATCCCAAGAGGCGTGGATTTTTTAAAGAATATTTCTAAGGGCATCCCAAGAGGCGTGGATGTTTTAAAGAATATTTCTAAGGGCATCCCAAGAGGCGTGGATTTTTTAAAGAATATTTTTTCAGGGCATCCCAAGAGGCGTGGATTTTTTTAAAGAATATTTTTTCAGGGCATCCCAAGAGGCGTGGATTTTTTAAAGAATATTTCTAAGGGCATCCCAAGAGGCGTGGATTTTTTAAAGAATATTTTTTCAGGGCATCCCAAGAGGCGTGGATTTTTTTAAAGAATATTTTTTCAGGGCATCCCAAGAGGCGTGGATTTTTTAAAGAATAGTTTTAGGTCTTTAAAAAGGCGTGGATTTTTCAGGGCATTGATAGAGGTGTGAATTTTTTTAGATCCTTATAAAGGCGTGGATTTTTCAGGGCATTGATAGAGGTGTGAATTGTTTTAGATCCTTATAAAGGCGTGGATTTTTGTAAAGGATATTTGTTAGGTCCTTATAAAGGCTTGGATTTTTGTAAAGGATATTTTTAGGTCCTCATAAACGCGAGAATTTTTAGTTTTGTTTAGATCCTTATAGAGGCGTGGATTTTTAAAATAATATTTTTTCGTGGTCGTGGATTTTTAAAATATTTTCTTTTTCAAAAATTGGATTTTTCTCTAAACTTTTTAACACCCTTGCATATTTTTATCTTTGGACGTAATTTGCCGCTGACCTTGTGACCCATTTGGCAGAATTTCCCAACAGCTCATTTGTTTATTTGATTCTCTCAAGCTATTTATGGTCGTGACGTCCGATTGACGTAGTTTTCGATTTTTTTAATTTCCCAAAACAATCTAAATTAGAGAAATAAAATGTAAATATTTTTTTTCGAAATTTCCTTGAACAAAGAAAAAATGCAAATCACCAAAACAAAAATGAAAGAGAACGTCGGAAAGGGGTGGCAGGGTAGAATCGCCAGCATCAAAACAACAACACAATTAATTGTATAAAATGTGTAGTAACCCATATTTGTTTTTATTGCCTAAGAGAATAACAAAAATAAGAACAACAGACCTTGAAATGGAGACCCACATTTTGTTTTTTTTTTTTTTTTGTCGATAACCTTCACCTAAGCCTCAGAGGTGGGGGTGTGTTTTTTATTATCTTCTAAACAAAATTATTGCACAATTTGTTGTTGTTGGGTGCATATGCACTTTTTTTAAAAAAATCTCATTCAGAACAAAAAATACACTGTGGAGATTTTTTTTATTCATTAGCCTACAACCACCAAAGTGAGGGAGTGAGGGTCCGCCGAGAGGGTAACCAAATTACCTATTGGTTTGTTGTGCTTTCTGTTACTGTTTGTTTGCCTTCTAATTCGTTATTCTAAAGACGTAGAACAAATTGCAATGCATTTTTTCTGAAATAAAAATTGGACAGTGGTTTCTTAGAAATTAAAAAAAAAATGTTTATGAGGGATGAATGAACTGTGTGGGAGGCATAACGAAAATAGGAGGACAATGACACGTTGGAAAAAAATTTAAAAACAAATTTGATCATACAAAGAAAGTCTATCAAGGTCTTCTAACAACAGAATATATGTTCTCGATCTCTCTACAAGATCTCTCAAGCGGCCATTGGACCCACGTTAGTTTAATACCTGTTCTAAGACACTGTTCAAATCTTTCGAACTTTGTAAACAAATTACCTACATTTTTATTGGCATTCATGTTAATAACATGTTTACATAAAATGCAAATTCAACATCTCAAGTGAGAAAAAAATAACAAAAATAACAACCAAATTTGCATAAAAATTATAAATACAAAAACATTATTATTTAAATACATAATCGCATGAATGCGAACATATTTTTTTCAATAGAGACCTGTAAATAAAAAAATATATATTTTTCCAAGGACCCAATGGAGGCGAGTATTAAAAAAATATTTTTTTCAAAAATCAATGGAGGCTTGGATTTTTTAAAGAATATTTTTAGGACATCCCGAAAGGCGTGGATTTTTTAAAGAATATTTTTTCAAGGACCAATATAAGGCGTGAAAAAGGGACCCTTAGAATGCGTGGATTTTTAAAGAATATTTTTTCAAGGACCAATATAAGGCGAGACAAAGGGACCCTTAGAAGGCGTGGATTTTAAAAGAATATTTATATTTAGAAGGGGTAGATTTTTAAGAATATTTTTATGGGACCCTTAGAAGGCGTGGATATTTAAAGAATATTTTTTATGGGACCCTTAGAAGGGGTGAATTTTTGAAGAATATTTTTTCAAGGATAAATATAAGGCGTGAATAAGGGACTCTTATAAGGTGTGGATTTTTAAGGAATATTTTTTATGGGACCCTTAGAAGGCGTGGATTTTTAAAGAATATTTTTTATGGGACCCTTAGAAGGCGTGGATTTTTAAAGAATATTTTTTATGGGACCCTTAGAAGGGGTGGATTTTTAAAGAAAATTTTTTATGGGACCCTTAGAAGGGGTAGATTTTTAAAGAAAATTTTTTATGAGACCTCTAAGGGCGGATTTTTAAAGAATATTTTTTCAAGGACCAATATGAGGCGGGATAAGGGACTCTTAGAAGGCGTGGATTTTTAAAGAATATTTTTTATGGGACCCTTAGAAGGCGTGGATTTTTAAAGAATATTTTTTATGGGACCCTTAGAAGGCGTGGATTTTTAAAGAATATTTTTTATGGGACCCTTAGAAGGGGTGGATTTTTAAAGAATATTTTTTATGGGACCCTTAGAAGGGGTGGATTTTTAAAGAATATTTTTTATGGGACCCTTAGAAGGGGTGGATTTTTAAAGAATATTTTTTTCAAGGACCAATGATGAAATGTCAATCTTCTTACTTACTTAGCTGGCTTTTTACAGAACGGTTGTTCCATCAGCGCAAGTCCACCAATTTGGAAGACCACGTTCCAAGATGTTGTTTTCTACTTGGTCTGTCCATTTAATTCGTGGCCTTTCCCTTCGTGGTTCATTCGACACCGATATTTACCGTCGACGCAGATCGGCCCGTATATCTTTCGGAGAATTTTTCTTTCAAACACCTCAAGAGCTGCCTCATCTGCTTGCGCGCAAGTACCCATGCTTCAGATCCATATAATAGCACGGGTAGTATCAGCGTCTTGTAAAGTGTGAGTTTGGTCTGGCGGGACGTGGCCTTGTATCTAAACTTCTTACATATGCTGTAGTTCTCTTACTCGAAGCTGTAGTTCTCAAGTTCCACAGTTGGTGCGAGTCTACTGGACGTCTTGCGCGTTGATACCATCAGCTTGGTCTTCTCGCCGTTTACTGCCAGACCCACTTTGGCAGACACCTTCTCAATTTGTTCAAAGGTGGCTGATACCGCTCGCAATGTTCGACCCATTATATCGATATCATCGACGTAGGCGAGTAACTGGTGTTGTTTGGTGTACAGAGTGCCATTTCTGTTCACCTTTGCGTCTCGTATGACCTTTTCCAGCAGGATGTTAAAAAGATCACATGACAAACTGTCACCTTGTCTGAATCCTCGTTCGGTATTGAAGGGCTGTCGATTGCGGCTATACAGGGCGTAATCATTTGATTTACTTACGCCAGTCCCATTCCATCGCATTTCCTGTAAGGCAATAATATGGGCTTTGTACTTCTTGAGTACATCCGCCAATGCGAACACTGCGCCTGTCCTGTACAACGTGCGCAAATTCCAAGTGCAGATTCGCAGATCGTGGTCATTTATACGTTTGCGGGGGTCGTCAACATTAGGGGGTTTTGGTTTTCTTTTTCTTAGCTTTTTCATAGTAGGTTGGGTTTTCCGAGAGTGGGCAACTAACCCGACGCCTCAACCCATTTTTTTATAGTTCTTATGGGTGAACTCGCGGCACATATTAGCTCACTATTTCATCGGGTGATGAGACTAGCTCCCCAGGTGGCACCGCGGGGAGATCAGTGTCCACAATTGAGACGAAAGAGGGACCAAGATAAGCCTGGACTTCGCCATGTTAAAGCCAATCAGAGCAGTTGCTTGGTATCTATCATCCCCTACGCCACCCATCTTCTTCTAGTCCTCAAAATAATTAAAATGAACCCATGTACGTCTTGTTTGAGCGCTCAAAACATTTTTAAAATTTTTTGTCAAGTTAAGCCCCCGAACAAAACATTTTTACCAATTTCCCACTTCACTAGAACTCTAATAAATATTTTTTTTAAAGCTAGTATAACCGTATCCCTCAATTTCAGGATTTTTGGAGAATTTAAGGGATGTTCTTATAACGAATTTGCTGTAAGTTTATATTTCCGATTTTCATTGACTAGAAAATCTCCCTACCAAAAAAGCTCAATATTTGTACCCTGTAGTTTGGTATTGTTCGAAAAAAAAGTTAAATAGCGCCCTATGTCTATACATAGCCCTTATATAAAGTTCTCGCTTAATTTTCGGTATCTTTGAAGGTCCCAAAGTTAAGTGGTTTTAAAAGAAACTCTTACAAGGAGGATCCATATGGAAGTGGTTTTATTTCATTTTGGGGTCTGGTTGGCTAAATAATTGCTCCTAGTCCTAGTGGGATTTTCAAGCCTAAGTATCTGTAATTACGTATTCTCAGAGGATGGAAAAACCTCCAAGCTAGACAATTTCTAATGTATGTCCATTGTTTGACACAGCTTGTTAATAAATGCTCCGACTATTTTCGATTACTTATATGCGCACCTAACATTGCAGACTAATCTCTCACAAGATCCCATAGAAATTGTTTAATTTATTGATTTGGCATTTCGGGACCTTGGTGGAAAGTTAACTTATAATTAACTTCTAAATTCCGCCATTAACATCCATTTTCCGCCATAGCCTTGTAATTTTCAGGGTGTTCAAAACCCCTAGTCCAATTTTTCCAACCTAAGTGTTTTTACTTTGGCATTTTATATTCTACAAGACCCTACCGCCCCACACCCCTTATAAAAGTCCCGGTTGATTTTAGGTATTTTGAATGTCCTCCTCATTTGACCCATTTTCGATGTGAATCTATGGTTTCTCACAGCTGAGTCCATGATTTGAAACAGTTTCCGTTATGCTCTTCGCTAAGTTCTCTCTGAATTTTCGTATTTTAAAGGTCCCGATGTCGGTCCATGGCTTGGCACAGCTCTCATATAGGCGTTCCGAACGATTGAAGTTATTTTTAACCCTTTCAGTGTTTTTGTCGAATATATTCGATATTTAAAATTACTCTCTTCCTATGCAAATTTTCGGTTATCCTATGTACCGTTACAATTGATGTCTTTGTTTTTGCTGAAAGACAGACAAAACTGTCCGAGGGTTATAATGAGAATTGCCTTTTTTTCTAAAATTTGTGCTTTCATACGATTAAAAGTACAAAATTTTAGATTTTTATTCCGACAATTTTTTTTTTGACACTGAAAGGGTTAATGCAGCACGCCTTATAATGAAGGGTAAATATGAAATTCTTACAAGAAGGTCTCATAAAAAGTTCTTCAATTTCTTGATATGAAATTGTTCCGAACTACTTCGTAAATGACAATTAAATAGATTTTAAAATTACTTAGCCATCCTCGTGGATTATTCACGTAATTTTTTTATAGACAATTTAGATTTTCGAATTGCTCCCGCAAATCATTTGTAATTTATTTAATTATTCACCACACGCGTCGATTTTTTTCACTTTACATCATTTTTTTTGTGGCCCAAACACTTCCCATTAACCAAATAGTCGTCTCCCACGAGGCTGGCGACGGCTGTGGAAGAAGAAATGGCGTTGTAGCTATTGGTAGTTTGTTTTGTCCATTATTTGCCGCTCAATTGGGGCCAAACAAATGCGATAGAGTAGCGATCAATTTTGGTTATCTCTTCCGTTCTTCGGTTTGTGTTTTACATTAAATGATCGATGGAATTGTTTATTTTTTAATTTAAATAAAAAATCAAATAAAATAAATACAATTCACAGGATGGGGTAATTTTTTTACAATCTCTGCATATTATAATATGTGTGAAAAATTAGCCATGCGAAATTTTTTTTTGTGGGCAGCAGAATGTGTGTTTGATTAACAGAATTAGTGGGTGGGGAGCACGTACGCCAAAACAAATATTCTTCACTTTATGGTGGGTGGCTGATATTTGCGGGGCGAACGGTTGGGCACCAAAACATTGTCTAGCTCATCACCAGGGATGGTCCGTGTGACGAATTTTTAGGTTTTCGACCGTCAAAAAGGTTCAAACGTCGATAACGTCATATACCTGTATAAAATGTAATAAATGTAGTAAACGTCGTTTATTTCAATATTATCAGCAAATAAGGTTATTTTCAAGAATATATATTATTTTTACATATATCTGACTATTCCTTGCTAGAACTGATACAAATTTCTAAATTTTTTTGAAAAGAAAATTTTCAATTTTTTATGGATTTGAGTAAAGCATGCGTAATTTCCAAATTGATTAAAGGAAATAGCTATTTTGTCAAAAACCTAATGGATTTGGGTAGGTTTCCGACGTTTCTGACGTATGTATTATACGTCGGAAATGTATGTCATTTACGTCACTGTTTCTGACAGGCCATCTCTGCTCATCACTAATTAAAAAGTATGCCTGGCCACGCGTTGTGCGACATAGACGGCTGGGCTGGAAATAAAAACAACGACAATTTTGATGACAAATGCGGAACACCGAACAAAGTAAAGGGTAGTATGCAATACAAAAAAAAACATATGATGATGAAACTGAGAGAACACGTTCGCAAAAAACAACATTTCGAACAGATTGCAGAATCGGTCGGTGATCATCTGTTTTAGCAGATTGTGTCGGTTTTTTGTCACGTAATTATGCACTTACGTGGAGCTCTTTCAGAACTATTCCCCCGCGATCATAAAAACTAATGCAATTGACGTTAATAGCTGCGACTCAACAACTATTTCACTTATAAATAAAGAATTTATGACCGGCACGACAAATCCGCTAGTCAAAACAAAAACATTAACGGCTATGACGCCCAAGCGGCAAATGCCGGTTGTCAGTCGTGCGAATCTGCGTTGCAAATAAATAAATGAAGAAAACTATAAACAAAACAAACAATCAGAAAACGAAAAACCGAACACGTGCAATTAACACGATACTGGGTACAATGATTCAAATAACATTCCAAAATCCATTCTTTTAAAAAATCTAAAATAATTTTTTTAAAAAATTAACGTACTTTTTTTGCCGGGCCGAACTTTTTATTTCTCTAACATCTACTGGTATTCTCGAAAAAATGTTATTTAAAAATCCACGCCTCTTTTAAAGAATATTTTTTTCAGGGCATCCCAAGAGGCGTGGATTTTTTAAAGAATATTTTTTCAGGGCGTAGATTTTTTAAAGAATATTTTTTCAGGGCGTAGATTTTTTAAAGAATATTTTTTCAGGGCGTGGATTTTTTAAAGAATATTTTTCAGTTCATCCCAAGATGCGTGGATTTTTTAAAGAATATTTTTTCAGTTCATCCCAAGAGGCGTGGATTTTTTAAAGAATATTTTTTCAGGGCGTGGATTTTTTAAAGAATATTTTTTCAGGGCGTGGATTTTTTAAAGAATATTTTTTCAGGGCGTGGATTTTTTAAAGAATATTTTTTCAGGGCGTGGATTTTTTTAAAGAATATTTTTTCAGGGCGTGGATTTTTTAAAGAATATTTTTTCAGGGCGTGGATTTTTTAAAGAATATTTTTTCAGGGCGTGGATTTTTTAAAGAATATTTTTTCAGGGCGTGGATTTTTTAAAGAATATTTTTTGAGGGCGTGGATTTTTTAAAGAATATTTTTTCAGGGCGTTTATTTTTTAAAGAATATTTTTTCAGGGCGTGGATTTTTTAAAGAATATTTTTTCAGGGCGTGGATTTTTTAAAGAATATTTTTTTAGGGCGTGGATTTTTTAAAGAATATTTTTTCAGGGCGTGGATTTTTTAAAGAATATTTTTTCAGGGCGTGGATTTTTTAAAGAATATTTTTTCAGAATATGGGCTGCTCTAAAAAAATATTATTTAAAAAATCCACGCCTCTTGGGCTGCTCTAAAAAAATATTATTTAAAAAATCCACGCCTCTTGGGCTGCTCTAAAAAAATATTATTTAAAAAATCCACGCCTCTTGGGCTGCTCTAAAAAAATATTATTTAAAAAATCCACGCCTCTTGGGCTGCTCTAAAAAAATATTATTTAAAAAATCCACGCCTCTTGGGCTGCTCTAAAAAAATATTATTTAAAAAATCCACGCCTCTTGGGCTGCCCTAAAAAAATATTCTTTAAAAAATCCACGTCTCTTGGGCTGCCCTAAAAAAATATTCTTTAAAAAATCCACGCCTCTTGGGATGCCCTGAAAAAATATTCTTTAAAAAATACCCTCCTCTTGGGATATTCTTAAAGATTCTTAAAGATTAAAGATATTCTATTAAAAATCCATCACATCCCTCCTGGCCTTATTAATAAAATCTCTTCATGACAATGAACGGAAAATATTGTTTTTTTTTTAATCTCAAACCACTGAAGATCATTGATCCGCAATATACCACTCCCACTCAATCCAATACTGTGCCTGGTTACGCTGTGTAGACGTCATTGGATGTCAGATAATTAAGACTGAATATTTCTGTTCAGTTTTTTTCTTGTCATCATTATTTTGATTAAATATTCAATTGCGTTTTCCATTTTTATGAGACCCAAAACAACAAAAAATTACAACAAACAAAAGTCATTGCTATTCAACTTGAACTTCGGTAAAGACGAGGAGATCAACAGATAAAAAATAAATTGACGGAATCATCCACATAATCTTCTTATGAAGTCCGTCTCCACACACAGGCATAAAATGAAGGTAAAAGAAGGCATATGAAAAAGATTGTATTTTTTGGGACAGTACAGTGGTCAAAATCGCATTTTTACAAAAATATTGAAATTAATTTTTTTTTTTAAGATCTACAATGGGACAAGAAAATATTTTTTGGAATATTGCAAATTACTTTTTAAGGGAGAATTTTTGAGTACCTTGATTTGTGGGTTCAAAATAAAATCTACTTCGAGGAAAAGCGATCAAAAATTCATTTTGAAAACTCGACTTCATAGTATTCAAAACAGTCCCTCTAATTAATTGTCCAGATTCCCTTCCACTTGGATATACTATCAACTTCTCGGGTCGATGTCCTTCAAGGTTTTTCACACACAAGTCAGGGTCCGTTTGACCCGCTAAATATTGACCGATATTTATCAAAACAGGCATGCTTAGTCTTTGGACCGATTCCCTTCTCCATGTAAAAATTTGCGATGTTTTGGTCATAATTGCGGCCTCTACAGTGACCAGAAAAAACCGACAAGAATTGCGCTTTTCGTCCATTTCATCCCCTAAATATTAATCGGGGGTTTCATTGGCCAGAACCCATCCTACATAAATATGTCGTGAAGATTGGTCCATAACCGAGGCCTGTATCGTGTTTACAAATTATAATGGACACATGTCTAGATCGACTCAGCTGGTCGGGATATACGATCGATATTCTAGGACTAATATTTCGTGGCGATACGAACTATTGTGGCTGCGCAAAGCTATAATACCCTGACTACATGGTTGTTTAGGGTATAAAATCTATACATCGATTAGTCTAGAATATTAGATTGTTTTTTTATTTTTAATACAAAAATTTTAAATTTTTAATTTAATTAGTTCTAGAAAATATTCAATTAAAAAATAACCATCTTTCATCGCGAACAAATCTTTCTGTAGATGAGATATTTGCTTGCCTTGTTTATAGAAGCATCGAAACTGCGCCACCTCTGCTGGCACCTTATGCCAACAATGAATGCCTTGACAAAAGTATTAACCTGTCTGGTATGAGATCAATAGATCTTGATGCAACATTTGCTAATATTAACGCAACAAATTAAATCAGAGATGGGAAGTGTTAATTCGATCGATCATATTAATTTTTAAAAATCCGTACATACAAATCTACCATTGGGATATACACAGCATACGATTCAAGACCTCAAAGATTGAGTTCATGAGGTTATCAATGATATAGAACGGATACTCTGCGATTTGGTTCCGCATAATAATATAGAAGCACAATGGCAGAGAATTGTCCACTCCCTACAAAATGCAGCAAAAGCTAAATTTGGTTACTAAAGACCACCATCAAGAAACCCATGGTATGTTCAGGAGTGTTGTAATGTTACTGAGGTGAAAAACGCAGCATATAGGGCAACCCCCAGCAGACAGTAGTAACACGTAATGGGATGGAGAATTATCGGGAGAAAAGGAGAGAGGAGAAACAAATCGAGATGTACGGAAGTCAGAATGAAGTCTGAAATTTTACCAACAAGTAAAACACCAAACCGAAGGCCTTAGTGCAGGCACATCGACCTGTTGTGTTGAAGATGGAAACCTGGTGACCGATACAGACAACGTGTTGAGGATATCGAAGGAGCATTTTGAAAAGCTTCTGGTATCAAATAGTGGCGGTGAAGAAGATACCCCAGAACCAATAAGAGATGGCGGTATAGACACTTTATAACGTCATCTCTTACTGCTTCTGTGTTATACCACCTAGCCAAGATGAGACCAGAGTAGCAATCAATCGACTGAAGAATAATAATGCAGCAGGTGCCGAACTGTTCAAGACAGGTGGTCGGTCAAATGCTGGTAAGGAGCATATACCAGCTGGTTAGTACAATTTGGCCAGAGGAATGCATGCTCAATGATTGCAACCTCTGCATCCTGTGTCCCGTGCAAAAAAAAAAAAGACAAGACGATATGTGACAACTATAGAGAAATAAATCTCTTTACCATCGCACATAAAGTGCTGTGTGAACGACTGAAACCAATGGTCAATGCAGCTTCATACCTGGCAAATCCACCATTGACCAGATTTTCACTTTGCGCCAAATCCTGGAAAAGACCCACAACAAATACACATCGACACATACCACTTATTCGTCGACTATAAAGCCGCCACATTCGACAGCCTTATCCGTTCAGAGGTGTATAAAGCCATGTCTGCGTTCGGCATCCCTGCAAAATTAATACAGCTATGCAGGATAACTTTAAGTGGCACAAGGTCAGCAGTTAAAGTCGGACAGGACCTCTCGGAGCCCTTCAATACCGAACGAGGATTCAGACAAGGTGAAAATTGGTCGTGTGACATGTTTAACATCCTGCTGGAAAATGTAATGCGAGCTGCAAATGTGAACAGAAATGACACTCTGTACACCAAACATATTTTACTCGCCTACACCGATAACATCGTTATAATGGGTCGAACATTGCGAACGGTAACAGGCACCTTTGATAAAATTGAGAAGGAATCTGCCAAAGTGGGTCTGACAGGAAACGGCGAGAAGACCAAGCTGATGGTATAAACGCGCAAGTCGTCCAGTAGACTCGGACCAACTGTGGAATTTGAGAACTACAGCTTCGAGGAAGTGACCGATTTTATGTACCTCGGTACCGCCATAAACAAAACTAATGACATTAGTTTTGGAATTCGGAGAAGAATTGTGATGGCCAACAGATACTACTGTGAGTAACCAATTTAAAAACAAGGCCACCTCTCCCCAGACCCAACTCACTCTCTCTCTCTTCAAGACGCTGATACTACCCGTGGTTTTGTATGGGTTTGAAGCATGGGTACTTGCGCAAGCATATCAGGCAGCTCTTGGAGTGTTTGAAAGAAAAATTCTCCGGAAGATCTATGGACCGATCTGTATCGAGGGTGAATATTGCCGTCGAATGAACCATGAGTTGTACCAGCTATTCTCGGACATCGGCATTGTCAGACGTTCTTGCTGTGAGAATGGATGAGGATGCCCCAGCTCAAATGGCATATAAAAGCGAGCCTGCTGATGGTTCCCGAAGAAGGGGAAGGCCATGAATCAGATGGAAAGACCAAGTAGAAAACAGCATCTTCGAACTTGGTCTTCCAAATTGGAGGAGATGCACACAAGGCCTTGTTAATGCCCAGTAGAATTTAGATTTTTGAGGGAATATTTTTAAGGCCTCTCAGACAATCAGTCTTTCAGTGTTTTAATTTTTTCAAGAATATTATAGGTTCATACATATTATAGCATCGATTTTTATCAGCTATAAAGGTTAGATTCTTTGATTTAAAAAAAGAGTCTATCAGAACAAAAATTATTTGAGGAACAATTGTCCGTGGCGTATTTATATAAAACCAGTAAGGAAAAGTAGTAAAGTCGGATGGGGCCGACTATATGATACCCTTCACCACTTTGGGTATATTCAACAGATGAATCCTAACAGACGTCACATTTTTAATGGACCAGAAAAATGAAAATCTGAACCGATTTTCACGAAACTTAGCACACATCATTCTAGGTCTAATTCAATACACTGTGCGAAATTTCGTGCAAATAGAAATATATTTAGGGACTTTGGTGCATCATTTACCTTAAATCTTACAAAAATATATACGGAAGCTATATCTAAATCTAAACAGATTTTTACGAAACTTAGCACACATCATTCTTAATTCAGTATTCAAATTTCGTGCAAATCGAAAGATATTTAGGGACTTTGGTGCACCATTTACATGAAATCGGACGAAACTATATATGGGAGCTATATCTAAATCAGGACCGATTTTCACGAAACTTGGCGGACATCATTCTAGGCTCAATTTAATACGTTAGGCCAAATTTCGTGCAAGTCGAAGGATATATAGGGACTTTGGTGCACCATTTACATGAAATCGGACGAAACTATATATGGGAGCTATATCTAAACCTCGACCGATTTTCACGAAACTTGGCAGACATCATTCTAGACCTAAATGATTAGGCTGTACCAATTTTCGTGCAAATCGAAAGATATATAGGGACCGTTTACATTAAATCGGTTAAATATATATATGGGAGCTATATCAAAATCTGAACCGATTATTTTTCAATTTCAATAGGGTTCGTTTTTGGGCCAAATAAGTGACCTATGCCAAATTTCATCCAATTCGGATAATAAATGCGACGTGTACTTTGTTTACAATTTAACATGCACAGACGGACGGACAGACGGACATGCGTAAATCGACTCAGAAAGTGATTCTATGCATATTCTCAAAAGGAACCATGGGTCTATCTCGATTATTTTTGCCTGTTACAAACATATGTACAAAGACATAATACTCTGTACCACAGTGTGGTGAAGGGTATACAAATCTTAGAGTATTATTAGACAGACAGTGTTTTTAATTGGATTTTTTATCGTTCATAGATTTTTTAGGAAGTAGATTTTTAGGATCACTTACTGTCAGAGACCTATCAGCGATGGCGCATTATTTTATTTTTTTACTTATTCTATCAGGATAGTAAATCAAATCGTTCTTAGCTTCCAAATAGGCCTTATTTTCATTCGACAAATTCATCTTCCCGGCAGGTGTAATTTTGAGATCTGCAACCACTTATTCTGAAGGTTAGGCCTAACATAGAATAAATATGTAAGGTCAGAGACTTCCCCATTGATTTCATTTTGTCGGATTTGTTGGTAGTTTATCTAATTATTTTATTCTGGAAATATTCTAACCAATATAGGCCTTGATTTCCGATTTGTAAATTGTAAAATTTCGCTGTTCCAATCCCTAGATATCATATGAATTTCTTCGATATATATATACCATCAATTTAAATCCCATCCCTGTAGATCGTCAAATAAACCGTCCTTTGTTGTTGTTGTTGGGACTCTCTTTTCCCCTGTGAACATTTGTTGTTGTAGTTTTGACGATAAGACGTAAATGTCACAACATTGAACCTCGAACGACGTCACATTGCAACGTATTTTCAATTCTCTCTGTACCACTCCTCTCAATAACTGGTTAGACAGATAGAGATGAGACTCCTAAACACACAACGTGTTTTCTTGTTTTTGCACGAAATGACAACACGAAATAAATACCGGCTAAAATAATAACAACAAATACCTCTGCACATGCACACATACAAACATATCATCACAATTATCACACATAGAATTTTTGGGGAATATCTGCTGTATGATGCAATAATAAACAAAATGTGGAGCATGTTTTTCAATGAAAAAAATACCAACAACAAATACAAAAACTATGTTTTCGCCAAAAAGGCGAATCAAAACAAATCAAAATAGGTATACGAAATTTATTTTCCGGTGAATTTTTTGGTTGACGCTAATCTGAAATGTGATTTAAATGTGTTTCAATAAATTAATGAATAATAATCGAAAACGGTTTGATATGTGGGTATGAAGGTTTGTTTGTTTTGTATGACACAGAGTAGATTTCAAGTTCTCTGCGAGTTCAAATTCCAAAGAGGAATTTTGAATTAGAGTCATAGGGAAAATTTTTTGGATTATCTACCATTAAGTAAGGTGGAGGAGTCGTAAGTACTGGATATTGGTTAAAAAACTCGAAGAGTGGGTTAAAAAAAAAACAAAAATATTAAGAATTTCATAGGCGTGGGTTTTTTAAAAAATATTTTTGAAAACCTATATAGGCGTGGATTTTTTAAAAAATATTTTTGAAAACCTATATAGGCGTGGATTTGTTTAAAAATATATTTTTCAAGAATTTCAAAGGCGTGGATTTTTTAAGAATTTCAAAGGCGTGGATTTTTTAAAAAATATTTTTGAAAACCTATATAGGCGTGGATTTTTTTAAAAATATATTTTTTAAGAATTTCAAAGGCGTGGATTTTTTAAAAATATTTTTTTTAGAGGCGTGGATTTTTTAAAAATATATTTTTTAAGAATTTCAAAGGCGTGGATTTTTTAAAAAATATTTTTGAAAACCTATATAGGCGTGGATTTTTTAAAAAATATTTTTGAAAACCTATATAGGCGTGGATTTTTTAAAAAATATTTTTGAAAACCTATATAGGCTGGATTTTTTTAAAAATATATTTTTTAAGAATTTCAAAGGCGTGGATTTTTTAAAAAATATTTTTGAAAACCTATATAGGCTGGATTTTTTTAAAAATATATTTTTTAAGAATTTCAAAGGCGTGGATTTTTTAAAAAATATATTTTTAAGAATTTCAAAGGCGTGGATTTTTTAAAAAATATATTTTTTAAGAATTTCAAAGGCGTGGATTTAAATTTTTTAAGAATTTCAAAGGCATGGATTTAAATTTTTTTTAAGAATTTCAAAAGCGTGGATTTTTTAAAAAATATTTTTGAAAACCTATATAGGCGTGGATTTTTTTTAAAAATAAATTTTTTAAGAATTTCAAAGGCGTGGATTTTTTAAAAATATTTTTTCAGGCTTTACTATAAGGCGTGGATTTTTTAAAAATATATTTTTTAAGAATTTCAAAGGCGTGGATTTTTTAAAAAATATTTTTGAAAACCTATATAGGCGTGGATTTTTTTTAAAAATATATTTTTTAAGAATTTCAAAGTCGTGGATTTTTTAAAAAATATTTTTGAAAACCTATATAGGCGTGGATTTTTTTTAAAAATATATTTTTTAAGAATTTCAAAGGCGTGGATTTTTTAAAAAATATATTTTTTAAGAATTTCAAAGGCGTGGATTTTTTAAAAAATATATTTTTTAAGAATTTCAAAGGCGTGGATTTAAATTTTTTTAAGAATTTCAAAGGCATGGATTTAAATTTTTTTAAGAATTTCAAAGGCGTGGATTTAATTTTTTTTTAAGAATTTCAAAGGCATGGATTTAAATTTTTTTTAAGAATTTCAAAGGCGTGGATTTAATTTTTTTAAGAATTTCAAAGGGGTCCAAAAAAAATGCTTTTAAATTTTTAAGTCGATTTACGCATGTCCGTCCGTCTGTCCATGTTAAATTGTAAAACAGTACAGGTCGCATTTATGATCCGAATTAGATGAAATTTGGCACAGCTCATTTATTTGGCCCAAGGACGAACCCTATTGAAATTGGGAAAAATCGGATCAGATTTAGATATACCTCCCATATATATTTTCGTCCGATTTTAGGTAAATAGTGCACCAAAGTCCTTAAATATGCTTCGATTTGCACGAAATTTGGAATAGCTTACAGAATTAAGTCTAGAAAGGTGTGTGTTAAATTTCGTAAAAATCGGTTCAGATTTAGATATAGCTCCCATATATATTTTCGTCCGATTTTAGGTAAATAGTGCACCAAAGTCCTTAAATATGCTTCGATTTGCACGAAATTTGGCACATCATAGTGAATTAAGTCTAGAAAGATGTGTGTTAAGTTTCCTGAAAATCGGTAGAGATTTGGATATACCTCCCATATATATTTTCGTCCGATTTAATGTAAATGGTGCACCAAAGTCCCTATATATCTTTCGATTTGCATGAAATTTTGCACAGTGCACTGGATTGCGATTAGAATGATGTGTGCTAAGTTTCGTGAAAATCGGTTCAAACTTAGATATAACTCCCATGTATATCTTCGTCCGATTTAAGGTAAATTCTGTACCAAAGTCCCTATATATCCATCGATGTGCACGAAATTTGTCATAGAGTATTGAATTAAGTCTAGAACGATGTGTGTTAAATTTCGTGAAAATCGGTTTAGATTCAGATATAGCTCCCACATATAGTTTCGTCCGATTTCATGTAAATGGAGTACCAAGGTCCCTATATATCTTTCGATTTGCACGAAATTTGGTATAGCCTACTGAATTAGGTCTAGGATGATGTGTGTTAAATTTCGTTAAAATCGGTTCAGATTTAGATATAGCTCCCATATATATTTTCGTCCGATTTTAGGTAAATGGTGCACCAAAGTCCCTAAATATGCTTCGATTTACACGAAATTTGACTTTAGAAGTAAATGAAGTCTGTTATGCGACGTCTGTTAGGATTCCATCTGATGAATCTTATAGTCGGCCCTGTCCGACTTTACTACTTTCCTTACTGTTTTTTATAACCTACACAACTTTTTTTTTTTTTTTTGTAAAAATTTCATAGGCGTGGATTTTTTCAAAAATATTTTTTGAACAACCATACTCAACCATGTAGACATTATTACCCAACACTCCTTCGTTGCGTTGTGTCATTCTCTGTGACGTTTCAACAAATTTTTGCAATAAAAATTAAAAAAAAAAAAATCTGCAGTAAAAATATTGCGTTTCGCAAAATTTTCTTTTTAAAAACATATATAATATATTTTTTGAAATAAACAAATATTACATAAAAAATTATTGGCAATCAGATATATTGATAAATTGTAAAATTTAAAAAAAAAAAAACAAAAAAAAAACAGAATTAAAAATAAAAATATACGAAGTGCAGACATACTGTGATAAATTGCAAAATAAAAATTAGCAACAACAACAACAAAAAAGAAAATAAATTGTGTTTACAAATAATATTAATTGAATTTAAACAAAAAAAAAAATAAATAACAAAACATCAAAGAAATAAATTAATAGCAAATAAAATCCGGGCAGTGTTTGCCGATCGATCGATGGACTATGAGCTACCAGGGTTAGTAGATATTTTGTTAATTCTTGGAAAATACTCTCTTACATCCTTGGTAATCCATGGGAAAAAATCTTAAATATCTACTCTTATACACCTGCAAAATTCCTCCCGAAATCATTGACTATCCATGGTAAATCCTTGGCAAGATGCTACTTAAAAAATACGAGTTATTATCCATCACAATTTTTTGGAAATATTTTTTAATCCACGCTTATCCCTTACAATCCCTAAACAACTTTTTAAAAATATACGCATATGGTCCCGACAACCCGTGGAATTTTTATACACTCAGCCTTATGTCTAATGAAGGTATATACACGTTGATACGGTGAAAATGTGCCTCATCGAAATATTGGTTTTAGACCGCATGTTTGTTTGGACCAAATCCGTTTCAGAAAATTTGGAGTCGATTTACACATGTCCGTCCGCCCGTTGTCCGTCTGTATGGCAGGCTGGTGTACACGATGACTATCGAAGCCAGCAACCGATTTCATTCAAACTTTGCACATCTTAATATTTCTTACAAACTTAGTTTAGGTTCGAAGATGGGGAATATCGGTCCACTCCTTCTGGTACCTCCTTAACAGAATGGCCAAAATGGTCCACAAAATTTATTTGATAATAACAAACAAACGGTCTATCCGATTTTAACGAAACTTTGTACAACCTATAATCTTTACTAAGCCTAGATGAAGTTTGAAGATGGAACCCACTTTTTCTGGTACCACCCCCCGAGAGGGTCAAAATTTTCAATATTTATAATACCAATATCAAACTAATGGAATATCCGGTATGAATTAAACTTTGCACAACCTATTACCTTTACCAAGCCTAGATCAAGTTTGAAGTTTGGACCCATTGGTCCACTCTTTCTGGTACCTCCTCCACAAAATGGTCAAAATTGGGCTAAAAATTAAATTTAAATTAACATGCAAATGGACTATCCGATGAAACTTTGTACAACCTATTATCTTTACCAAGCCTAGATCAAGATCAATAGAAGAAGTGGGGCCCATTGGTCCACTTCTTCTAGTACCTCCCCCACAAATGGTCAAAATTTGTAAATCCCATTTCAGGCGAATGAAATGTCATATTTCAACCAAACTTTGCAAAACCTATTATCTTTTCCTACCCTATATCAAGTCCGAAGATGGGACCCAGTAGTACACTCCTTCCGGTACCTCCCTCACAAATGGTCAATACTTTATAAATATTTACCAACATTAAATCCGAAACCTCTTTGATAAAAACAAATTTCTTATATAAAGCTAATAATAAAATTTGTCTGTCATTTCGAAGACATCCGCAAACCATAGGCTGGGGGTATATATCTGTCCGCAACACCGACTGACACTTTTTTACTTGTTTTCTTTATAAAATTCAAGCTCTAGTCCTGACAATCCTTCGAAAAAATGCTGAACGTAATGCACACATAAGCAACGGACAAAATTTTCTTAATGCACGCCTTCAAACAATACTCTTGAAAAAATCCACCCATTCCATTTTTTTTAATCTATTAATTCCAAAATAAAGTTTATTTTTGAAAAAATATCCACACTCTCAAAAAAAAAAAAAAAAATGGTTGTCAAAAATATTTAAGCCTATAGAAGACCCTCCATAGCGTTTATAAAAATATATTTTTCAAAAATTAACCCATCCAAAATATGTTTTTTTTTTTTTAAATAGCCAGACGCACATTCTATAAAAATTTAAACATTAAAATTTATGTTTAAAAAAAATTAAGCCCATCAAAAAATTAAAAAATCTAAGCCAGATTCTTTTTTTTAATTCAAGACTTTCAAAAATGTTTTTTTTTAATCCAAAAAAATCCTGTTACATTATCGATCGAAGTCTATCAAAAAATATTTAAAAAAAAAAATCAAAACCACCACAAAATATTTTTTTTAAAAAAATCCGCGGCGTTATAAAAAATGTCTGTTGAAAAAATCATCGCCTCGAAAAAAATATTCTTTAAAAGATCCACTCCTTGATATTTTTTTAATCCACGCCGTGTTACTTTTTTCCCACGCCGTGATATTTTTTTTTTTAATTCACGCCTTAATAAAAAATATACCCTAACCACGCCTTTATTTTTTTTATTAACGCCTGAATAAAAAATATTTTTTTAATCCAAATATTTTTTTAAATCCAAGACTTCAAAATATTGTTAAGAATCGTTAAATTTAAAACATTTGTAAAAAATACTTTTGAAAAAATCCACGCTTTGATAAATTCTTCTTGAAAAAAATCCACGCCAATGAAATTCTGCAAAAAATATTTTTAAAAAATCCACGACTATGGAATTCTTAAAAAAATATGTTTTAAAAAATTCAAGCCTATATCACTCTTCAAGGCTCAACTAGAAGGCTCTTGAATAAGATTTTTTTAATTCACGCATTTAAGGCTCTTCAAAATAATATTTTTTAAATTCACACTGAACGGTTTTATTCCTATGGTTGTGTTACAAACTTTTCATACAAAATCCTTATAATTTAATTTTTCACGTAGAAAAAAAAAATACAAAACCACGTTGTTCTATTTTGGGTAAACAAATAAATAAAAATAAACAATTGGCCTTGTGGTCAAACAAAAACGTCTAAATCCAGGACAAAGACATTTTTGAATGATTGAAGCGAAAAAGAAATCACCCGAACAAAATGCCGGTAAACAACAGCAACAACACTTTGATAACAAAACAAATTATTTCCAAACGACACACATTATTAATTTTTTTTTATTTCATTAGAAATTTGCAATTTATCCTCTTTTAATCAATTTTATTCGAATTATAACGATCTTTCTAGTCTGCACTTTGTAGCACAATTGTAGAAACGTTTAATGTTTTATTTTCTTCAGACAGAAAAAAATTAACGAAATTATTTTCTAATGACTGTGCCTATTTTTCTAAAACGCCGTTAACATTCAAGCTGTTTTAACAAATCGACAAACAAATTAAGTTTGTTGTTATTTTTTAGTTTTGTTGTTCTTTTTTTCAAGTTTTTTCAAGAATTTTATTTTGTTTTGGCTGAAATAAAGAGTGCGCAATAGATTTTTTTGAATATGTATTGAGTACAACACGTTGGCCGTTAAGCACAGCCAACGCCAGCGTTTGTTTTGTTTTGTTCTGTTGTTTTCTTCGCAATAAATAAACAACAACAGTGTCTAGGGGGAGAGAGTGTGAGAGAGAGAGAGTCGCAGTGGCAGAGCCAATTAAACATAAGTATGACAAAAACAAAACATAAACATCATACCATATAATAACAACAACTCTTTCAGGAAGCCATATTATGAGAATAATACAAGCAGAGTTGCCGTACTAGATTTTTTTACTTTTTCAGATTGAAGAAAGTCGCCTTTTCTAAAAATATTTTTAAAAAGACCTAAAGGCATGAATTTTTTTGGAATGTTTTTGTAAACAGCCCCACATTTTTGAAGGTTTTAATAAGGGCCACGCTCAAAAAATATAAACAAAATAGGCGTGGATATTTTAAAAAATAATTTTGAAGAGCTAAAAGGCCTAAATTAAAAAAAAATTAAGAGAATTAATAAAATATATATATTTTTTGAAGAGCTAAGAGGCGTGGATTAAAAAATTTGAGGAGTTAAAAGGCTCAAAAGGCGTGGATTTTAAAAAAATTGTTGAGGAGTTAAAAGGCTCAAAAGGCGTGGATTTTAAAAAAAAATTGATGAGGAGCTAAAAGGCTCAAAAGGCGTGGATTTAAAAAAAAAATTGTTGAGGAGCTAAAAGTCCTGGTTTAAAAAAAATATTTTGAGGAGCCCAAAACGCGTTAATTTTTTAAAAACATAATTTTGAAGAGTCCAAAAGGCGTGCATATTTTAAAGAATAATTTTGAAGAGCCCAAAACGCGTTAATTTTTTAAAAACATAATTTTGAAGAGTCCAAAAGGCGTGCATATTTTAAAGAATAATTTTGAAGAGCCCAAAAGGCGTGGATTTTTTATTAAAACAATAATTTTTAAGAGACTAAAAGGCGTAGATTTTTAAGAATAACGTTGAGGGGCTCAAAAGGCGTAAATTTTTATAAGGATAATTTTGAAGAGCTCAATTTGCGTAAATTTTTATACCATACACAACAATGTTGTCAGGGTATTATAGCTTTGTGCAGCCCCAAGAGTTTGTAACGCCGCGAAATATTGATCCTAGACCCACCTTTAAGTATACCGATCGTCATCGGCTGAGTCGATCTAGACATGTGTCTCCGTCCGTCCCTCTGTAAATCAATACCACACTAGAGGGCGGAAATATAGCGCTGATCGCTTTGAAATGTTCCATAATTTTCGATGATGATCAGATAATAAAATTGGGATGAGTTGGACCAAGAACTTAATTTTTATTTGTTTTTCTTTTCGAGTCGATCTGTAGGCCACAATTATAAGCCGAAGATCAGATCCGAGGGGAATCAGGACAAGTAATTAGAAGAACTGTACTAAATTTCAGTAATATTCGCAAAATATATCAGTGTAAGGAAGCGGTGCTGTTGACCTCTAATCTATCTATCAGGAAATATTGCCCAGGCTCGGAATAAAAATCACCAAAAGGTTGATTTTCGTGGTAGTTGTGTGGGGTATCGTATGTTTTTAATCCACGATCCCCTTCATAAAACAACTTTTTCAATACAGGCCTTTGTGCATCTTCAAAAAAATATTTTAAAAATGCACTCCTATAAGACATTCTGCGATTTTGAGCATTCTCAAGTAATATATTTTTATAAAAATTCCACGATTATGGTCGTCTTAAAAAATATTTGTAATAATTCAGGTCTATGCAACTCTATAAAAAATTTTTAAAACTAAATCCAAGCCTATGCCTCTGACAAATTTTTGTTTATGACATTTTTCAAGATTTTCTTAAATCGACGCTAGTTGGTCCCCTCAAAAAATTTTTTAATACATATCTTCAAAAATACATTAAAATCCACATTTATAAAAACAATTTTTATTTAATACAGACCTTTGTGTCTCTTCAAAAAATATTTAAAAAAATGCACGCCCAGTTTAATTCCCCAAAAAATTTCTTTTTTTTTTATTCCAGACTTTTCTAAAATTTCCAATCACAAATTAGCATATTTTTATTTCTGCTACTTTTAAAAAGTCACCAAATTAACCACAAACCATATTTACCATACACAACAACCCCATTCTCACACAACAGATGAGGGAGAGCGAGAGAGCGCGCGAGATGTTATCTCAACATTGAGGAGATTACAAAAGAAAGTACAACACACATGGCGGCGACGTTTGGCCTTGTTTTGCTTTGATGACTGCCTGCCTGCCACCCTATTGTTGTTCTTGTTATTCGTCATACGGCGTGTTTTGTTTTGTTTATTTGTTATGATTATCGTTGTTATTGGACAGTGAGTATCTGTGAGAGTAAACCACACACACACACACACCCATGCATACACATATACTCTCGCTACATTTCGCCGGTGTGTTCTGGCACGTTCGCCATTCGTATAAATACAGGCAGCCGACCAACGAAAGAACAACATTTCACCAACAGCTTTCAAAGCAGTTAGTTGTCGTGCCCAAACAAAGCAAAACAAAATTCTCCTTTCAACTAAAAGCAAAACAAAGTTAAGCAAGAGTTTTTTTGCTTTATTTTTCGTCACGAATACAACAGAGTGAAATATTAAAATAGAAAACAAGTATTTTAAACAAATTTATTAAAGAAAAGGTTTAAAAACAAGTGATTAATTTAGAAAAACAACCAAAGTTGTTCACCAAGTGAAGAATTTACCAAAAAACAAAGTGTTTTAATTTAAATTAAGAAGAAGCAGAATCTATAACTAGTCACCATGTCTGCATCACCAACTGCCCGTCAAGCCATGCACGTCCCCCAAAAGACCAGGACCATTAAAATTTCGGATCCCATCCAAATGCCAGAGGTTTACTCCTCAACACCTGGCGGCACCTTGTACTCGACAACACCTGGTGGTAAGTATCCCCCCTAAATTGGGAGAAAATAGTGTTTTTTTTTTAAATTCTCTGAGTGTGAGGAGAATTGAAGAGAATGAAATGTGTGTCTGAGGTCAGTGTTTATGTTTTGGGGGAAATGATAAAAACCAAATTAACAAGTGTTTGAAAGAAAAATCTAGAAAATTGTGGAAAATTGAAAAAAAAATTGTGATGAAAAGAAAAATTAAAATAAATATTGGAGAAAGGAAATTTGAAGATAAATTAGAAGTGATATTTATAAATGTGGGTGATTTAATGAAATATTGCAAGGGCTGAAAAATTGTGGACTTCAAAAAGAGACTCAGGATTTTTGAAACGAAAAATTATTTTGAAATTAAAGAAGAGTATAAAAAAGATTGACACCAAAATTTTTTTCCAACGAAAAATTATTTTGAAAATTATAATTGAAAATACTGTGAAAATTCAAAAATATAAAAATGTTGACACAAAAAAATATTTTCAAAAAATTTTAATGAATAAAATATATTAAAAAAATATTAAAATAATTTTTTATGATAGAATATTGATCAAAATATAATATTGAAAATATTTGAATTTAAAACATAATATATCTGAAAAATAAAAAATATTCTAAAATAGTTTTTTGAGAAAAAATTGCCACAAAAAATTCGAAATATTCTGAATTGAGAAAAATATTTTGAATTGTAAACTTAAAAGGTTTGAAAAATTTGCTTGTTTTGAAATTTTATCAAAAAATTAAATATTGAAAATATATGAAAAGGTTAAAAATAATTGAAATGAAAATAATAATAATAATATCGAAATAAATTATGACCAAACCGGAAATAGATAATTTTATTTTTATAGTCGACCCAAAAAAATAAATTTAATACTTATCACATTTTAAATATTTTTTTAATTTCTTTCCTATCATTTATTTTGGACCTACCCGAAACACAATAAACCTTGATGAATCATAAGCCAAATTTTGAGGCTCTATGACTGAAGCAGTGATAAGAATAGGGGCAAACATAAAAAAATCTAATCAGAACAAAATTATTTTTTTTTTTTCAAATATCAAAGTGATTAGCCTGCAATTTTTTACCTGGTGAAACTAGAAACGAGTAGAATAATAAAGATAAAAAAATACGTTTTAGAAAAAAATTGAAAGCTTTCCACCCAACAAAAATCATAAAAACACTGGCCTTTCACATTATTTTTTTTAGAAAAACAAAATTATTTCTTTATTTAAAAAAAAATCACCCCTTTTGAAAATTTGATAATTAATTTTCCCTTTCCTTTCTCTTTTTTTCTAGGTACCCGCCTAATTTATGAACGTGCATTTTTGAAAAATCTACGCCAATCGCCCTTGAGTCAATCTCCACCAGCCAATATACCCACCTGCCTGCTGAAGGGTACACCACGTACACCATTCCGTAAATGTGTACCACCACCAACAGATTTGGTCAAGAAGACCGAATCATTGAAAATCGAGGATCAAGAACAATTCCAATTGGAATTGTAAAAAACCAATTAAAAATCCATCCCTACATCTCCTCATCATAATCATCATAACTAACTGCAAAACAGAATCCCTGCCATTAAAAGAGGAAACAAAAAAAAAATGGAAAACTGAACATCACAGAAAAAATGGTTCAAACCCCCTCCCTCACCCAGGGATCCATTTCAAAAACAACTAAGCCCAGAAGCTTTAACTAAAACTAAAAAGAAAACTTATTTTAGACTACTACTTAAACATTGAATGTGGATACTGAACTTCGCAAAAAATTCCAAGGTCCCAAAATCAACAGAAAGCTTACTGCCTAAATTCGAAGATTTTTGGGTTCCACACACACACATGGTAGCAGTTTCTAAAAACAAATTTCCTTAACAATAGTTAACTACTTTATTATTATTTTTTAAATAACAAGAAAACAAATATCTCCTTTTTGATAGTTTTTAAAATCAACAACACCATCTCTCATTTAGTTTTAGTAAAAATTTTTAATTTTTTTCTCTAAATTTTTTATTTTATAATTTCTTTTTGTTATATATATTTCAGTCATATTGACTGGACAAGAACTATTCATATCATTGTGTATTAAAGAAAAACAAATTTTTAGTTTTTTTCATAATTTTGTAAATTTTTTCTTTTAATTTTTTTTGTGAAATTTTGTTGTAAAAATTTTATTTTTTTTAAATTTCCTTCATTTTAAAAAAGTTGACATACAAAATTAAAAAAAAATATCATCATTATCTGTATCATGATATAGGTTTAAGTATAACTATTTTTTTATAAGAAAAAAATTAGAAAAAAATCAAAAAAAAAAACAAAATGAAAATATAAAAAAATATTTATTAAAACAAAAACAACATTTGTTTATTCTTGGAACAATGGGACTAGTACTAAATTTTGGTCAGGTATAGAGTTGCTTCTTACAATGGGACAAATATGTATTATGTAAATAAAGTTAAAGCAAAATATCGAAATCTAAACCGATTTCATCGAAACTTGTCACATGATAGGTTACACTTATTTCAGTATGTTTTGTGCATTCGGCCACATTTTGAGTACTTCATTTACTTATAAATCCAAATTTCGAGTAAATCAAAGGATATATAGGGACTTTGGTGCATCATTTACATAAAATCGGACGAAAATGTATATAAGAGGTATATCTAAATCTGAACCGATTTTTACGAAATTTAACTAACATATTATTAGACTAAATCCAGTACGCCATGCCAAATTTCGTGTAAATCGAAAGATATATAAGGACTTTGGTTCACCATTTACATAAAATCGGACGAATCGGAGCTATATCTAAATCTAAACCGATTTTCATGAAACTTAACACACGTCAATCTAGACTCAATTAGGTACACCGTGCAAAATTTCGTACAAATCGGAATATATTTAGGGACTTTGGTGCCGCATTTACCTTAAATCGGAAGAAAATATTTATGGGAGCTATATCTAAATCTAAACCGATTTTCACGAAATTTAACACACACACACACAGAACGCTATGCCAAATTTCGTGCAAATCAAAGGATATATGGGGACTTTGGTGCACCATTTTTATAAAATCGGACGAAAATATATATGAGAGCTATATCAAAATCTGAACGGATTCTTCCCAATTTCAATAGGGTTCGTCCTTGGACCAAATAAATGAGCTGTGCCAAATTTCGTCCCATTCGAATCAAAAATGCGACCTGTACTTTGTTTACAATTTAACATGGACAGACAGACGGACGGACATGCATAAATATTTTTTTAAAAATCCACGCCTCCAAAAAAATATATTTTTTAAAAAAATCACGCCTCCGAAAAAATATTTTGGCTTAAGTCTAGTTTAGGGCCCCCTCACGGATCGTTTTGAAATTTTTACCACAGAAGAATCGCGCGGAATTTTGGAGACCCATATCTCAGAAAGTATGGACTTATTTGATATGAATATTATATTTTTGTAATCAGGGCTTCAAATGCTTTAAAATGATGCCCATATAGCCTTAGTGGATTAGAGGGGGTCATAAACTAGACTTGTTCCAAAATGTTTTTTTTTTTTAAATCCACTCCTCCGATTTTTTTAAATTCAAACCTCCGAAAAAATATTTAAAAAAAACGCCTCCAAAAAAAACATTAAAATCCTTTGGAAACTCACCGAATAAATATTTTTTTAAAAATCCACGCCCCCGAAAAACATATTTTTTTAAAAACCCACCCTTCGAAAAAATATTTTTTTAAAAATTCCACCCTTTCGAAAAAAATATTTTTTTAAAAATCCACGCCCCCGAAAAACATATTTTTTAAAAATCCACCCTTCGAAAAAATATTTTTTTTAAAAATTCCACCCTTTCGAAAAAATATTTTTTTAAAAATCCAAGCCTCCGAAAGAGGCGCCACCGCCTTCATCGGTGGATGTTTGAAAAAATATGTTTTTAAAAATCCACGCCTTCATCGGTGGATGTTTGAAAAAATATGTTTTTAAAAATCCACGCCTTCATCGGTGGATGTTTGAAAAATTATTTTTTAAAAATCTACGCCTTCATCGGTGGATGTTTGAAAAAATATGTTTTTAAAAATCCACGCCTCCATCGGTGGATGTTTGAAAATATATGTTTTTAAAAATCCACGCCTTCATCGGTGGATGTTTGAAAAAATATGTTTTTTAAAATCCACGCCTTCATCGGTGGATGTTTGAAAAATTATTTTTTTTTTAAATCCACGCCTTCTTCTGTGGATGTTTGAAAAATAAATATTTAAAAAGGTCACGTCTAATATGCATACATACGTACGTATGTATGTTAACGACAAGAAGCGTGTCGTTCACATTTGTGTGGGGAATCATAAAAATATCAATTTTAAACACCACAGCCAGCTATGGAGAAAAGCAGCAGCAAACAAAAAAAAACTTTTAATACCCCAGCCCTTTGCCCCGCCAGCTACGTCTTTGCCAGAGAGAAGAAAAACTACGCAGTAGTTTTTTTTCGTTAAGAAAAAAATGTTTAGTGGTTTATTTCAGACCGTCCGTCTGTACGAATGTCATTGTCGTCGTCATCATCATCATGTTTATATGGCGCTATTTATTTATTGTTTATCGCCCGGCTTTTTGTTTCTGTTTATATTTCGAATTTAGTTTGCCGGCTAGGCAAACTGCGACGCGAACTAAAAAAAGGTTTATGCAAATGAAAGACCCACCACCAAAATCCAAACGGAACACAGAGATGAACATGCCACATAAACGTGAACATGTGGACGGTCATCATACCCGGTATTGACATAATTTAATATTGGGTTTAAATTGCTAATAAAAATAGAAGTACATAATTTGTTTGTAAATTGGTTAACACCCTTTTATAATTGTGATTTTTTTATTGTAAGCTTATTAGCATTTTCTATAAATAGGCACGGCTAATTTGTAGGTTTTTTTATGTGAAATAGTGCGTAATTGAAGAAAATCGGTTATAAGAAACTCACAGTTTTTTTGACGGAAAATTATTAAATCGTATTTATTTAGGTGTTTTAGGCATTTTGAAGTGTTTTTAGCAAAAAAAAAACCGCTTATAAGCAACTGTTTCTTATAACCGAAAAAATGTTTTTACGCATTTTCGCCATTTTTTAAGGCAAAAACACATAAAATAATAAAATTTAATCAAACAGCACAAAATTATGATTATAAAACCCGTGTTTCTTATAAGCGAATTGAATTAAATGTTTTGAATAATTCAAAATTTATGAGATGTATAATTTGAAATTTTGTTATTTATAATCTTAATTACATTTTCTGTTAATTCGATTTGCTGATTAGTCGATTTTTGTCATATTTTTTTATAAGAAATTGTGCGTATTTCAAGAAAATTCGGTTATAAGAAACTCATGATTTTTGCCTGAAAATCGAAAAATATATTTAATTTTAGTAGTTAAGGCCTACAAAAGCGATTTTGCATACAAATTCGCTTATAAGCAACTGTTTCTTATAAGCGAATATCTGTGTTTTTGAGCATTTTAAGATATATTGGACACCAATAACACATAATATACCAAAAATAATTTCAAATCTTGCAAAATGTCGGTTATAACAATCATGTTTCTTATAAGCGAACAAAAAAATGTATTTTTAAATCTACCAATTCACTGGGATTTTTTAAAAATATTTTTTCAAACATCCACAGAAGGCGTGAATTTTTAAAATATTTTTAATTGTAGTTTAGGCTTATAAAAGCAATTTTACACAAAAATTCGCTTATAAGTAACTGTTTCTTTTAACCGAATATTTGTGTTTTTGGGCATTTTAGGATATATTGAACACCCATACCACATAATATACAAAAAAAAATAATTTCAAATCTTACAAAATGTCGGTTATAAAGTCATGTTTCTTATAAGCGAACCAACAAAGTTATTTTTAATTCTTCCGATTCACTGGGATGTCTCATTGAAAGCCATTTTTTGATAAGCAAAACAACAAAGTAACTACTTGTTCCCGTCTTATCAATTAGTGCTATTACGTAGCCCAAGTCTGGCTATCTGGCAGCAGGAAGAAATTGTATATTTTATAAATTGTATGTACTTCGGCATGCATGAATAAACATGATAACAGCTCTTCAAGGTTGAAAGCAATGTTGAGTTAAGTTCTTCAACCACAAAAGTTGATTTTTTTAAAGGAATATTTTTTAGGCATCGATGGAGGCGTGGATTAATTTTTTTTAAACATTCTCAGAAGGGCGTGGAGGGTATGGCGTAGGGTATGATAGATACCAAGCTACGGCGGCTCTGATTGGCTTTAACATGGCGAAGTCCAGGCTTATCTTGGTCCCTCTTTCATCTCAATTGTGGACACTGACCTCCCCGCGGTGCCACCTGGGGAGCTATTTTCATCACCCGATGAAATAGTGAGCTAATATGTGCCGCGAGTTCACCCATAAACAATGGGTTGAGGCGTCGGGTTAGTTGCCCACTCTCGGAAAACCCAACCTACTATGAAAAAGCTAAGAAAAAGAAAACCAAACCCCCCTAATGTTGACGACCCCCGCAAACGTATAAAGGACCACGATCTGCGAATCTGCACTTGGAATGTGCGCACGTTGTACAGAGCAGGCGCAGTATTCGCTTTGGCGGATGTACTCAAGAAGTACAAAGCCGATATTATTGCCTCACAGGAAATGCGATGAAAAGGGACAGATGTAAGTAAATCAGACGATTACGCACTGTATAGCCGCATTCGACAGCCCTATCGAACATTGCGAGCGGTAACAGCAACCTTTGAACAAATTGAGGAGTCTGCCAAAGTGGGTCTGGCAGTAAACGGCGAGAAGACCAAGCTGATGATATCAACGCGCAAGAACTCCAGTAGACTCGGACCAACTGTGGAACTTGAGAACTACAGCTTCGAGGTAGTTAAAGATTTTATATATCTTGGTACCGCCATAGATAAAACGAATGACATCAGTTTTGAAATTCGGAGAAGGATTGTGATGGCCAACAGATGCTACTATGGCATAAGTAAGAAGTTTAGATACAAGGCCACGTCCCGCCAGACCAAACTCACACTTTACAAGACGGTGATACTACCTGTGCTATTATATGGATCTGAAGCATGGGTACTTGCGCGCAAGCAGATGATGCAGCTCTTGGGGTGTTTGAAAGAAAAATTATCCGAAAGATCTACTGGCCGATCTGCGTTGACGGTGAATATCGGCGTCGAATGAACCACGAGCTTTACAATTTATAAGCGGACATCGATATAGTCAGTCGTATTGAGCTGCAGCGACTACGGTGGCTAGGCCATGTTGTGCGGATGAATGAGAATGTCCCAGCTCAAAAGGCATATAAAAACGAGCCTACTGATGGTTCCCGTAGAAGGGGAAGGCCACGAATTAGATGGAAAGACCAAGTAGAAAGCAACATCTTTTATAAGCTCGGCTTATGGAAAAACCGTTCTGTTAAAAGCCAGCTAAGTAAGTAAGTAAGAAGATTGACATTTCATCATTGGTCCTTGAAAAAATATTCTTTAAAAATTCATCCCTTCTAAGGGTCCCATAAAAAATATTCTTTAAAAATCCACACCTTCTAAGGGTCCCATAAAAAATATTCTTTAAAAATCCACCCCTTCTAAGGGTCCCATAAAAATATTCTTTAAAAATGCACCCCTTCTAAGGATCCCATAAAAAATATTCTTTAAAAATCCACGCCTTCTAAGGGTCCCATAAAAAATATTCTTTAAAAATCCACGCCTTCTAAGGGTCCCATAAAAAATATTCTTTAAAAATCCACACCTTCTAAGAGTCCCTTATTCACGCCTTATATTGATTCTTGAAAAAATATACTTTAAAAATTCACCCCTTCTAAGGGTCCCATAAAAAAATATTCTTTAAAAATCCGCCCTTAGAAGTCTCATGAAAAATATTCTTTAAAAATCCACGAACTATAAAAATGGGTTGAGGCGTCGGGTTAGTTGCCCACACTCGGAGAACACCTCCTACTATGAAAAATCAAAGAGAAAGAAAACTAAACCCCCCTAATTTTGACGACCCCCGCAAACGTATAAAGCACTGCACTTGGAATGTGCGCAACTTGTACATAACAGGCCCAGTTTTCGCTTTGTCGGATGTATTCAAGAAGTACAAAGCCGATATTATTGCCTAACAGGAAGTGCGATGGCAAGGCACTGGCATAAATAAATCAGATGATTACGCACTGTATTATAACTGCCATGAAACGAGGCATGAATTTCCTGCGGATTTATGGTTAACAGGAGAATAAAAGACCTTGTCTCCTCGATTCACTCCAGTAGATGAGCGAATTGCTATAATCCGCATAAAAGCGAAATTCTGCTACATCAGCCTTATTTGCGCCCATGCTCCGACCGAAAACGAATATGAGCAGACCAAAGATATATTTTACGAGCGCCTAGAAACAGCATATGATCGCTGCCCTGGACATGACATTAAAATTCTGCTAGGAGATTTTAATGCAAAAATCGAAAGGGAAAATATCTTTGACACAAATTTTAATTATGAAATTCAATTATTTGAAAGCGTTGATCGTTTGTATGACGATTCATCGTTAAATTATGGACCGAACTGAAGATGTATGACAGAAAAACAAAACACGAGAAAACACGAGTGTGTAAACTGTTTAAAACAGTGTTGCCAAAAAGATAAAAAATCACATTTATAGGTGTAATAAATATATAATGTCATTGTGTAATAAAACTGTAGAATTCCCTCTAACCATTGCTGAAAAATTCATAAAAATCGGTTAAGTATTTCCGGAGTTATTCGAATTTCAATTCTACCATGCTCCGAAATATACTTTCTGTTCGATGCTGGGCGCCTATTACCAAACAATGAAAAACCCCTCAAAAATCAATCTTATAAAAATGGAAAGAAATTTTTTCTTCATATAGCTACAGTGTGTGTATGTGTAAGTAAATATATTTGACATTGTATATGTGCATAAATCACATACAGTCACACCTACATATTATCAAGCAACAAGAAATTGCACCTCGAACTGCCGTTTGCCCCTTTGACAAGTATGCTATAATTATCATACAACAGCAGACATTATGAAAACAACGATCGATGTTTGCCTTTTTTAAAAGAACGATTTTTGTGTGGTTTTTCATTTTCAGGTAATAGGCGACCAGAATCGAGCAGGAGGTGTATTTCGGACTATCGTTGAATTGAAATACAAATATCTCGGCAACTACTAAATCGATTTTTATAAAGTTTCCTAATATGGTTAGAGGAAATTCTGAAGTTTTATTACACACTGCGCCATTCCATATTTATACCCTACACAACTATGTTGTCAGGGTATTATAGCTTTGTGCAGCCCCAAGAGTTTGTAACGCCGCGAAAAATTGGTCCTAGACCCACCTTTAAGTATACCGATCGTTATATCTCGACTAGCTGAGACGATATAGACATGTGTGTCCATCCGTCCGTCCATTATAATTTGTAAACACGATACAGGCCACAGTTATGGACCAATATTCACGAAATTTTGCATGCAGAATGGGTTCTGGCCAATGAAGACCTCTATTGTTTTTGGTAATATTTAGGGGATGAAATAGACCAAATATTTAATTTTGGTCGCTCCGGAGTCCGCAATTATGGCCCAAACATCTCGAATGTTTACAGAAAGAAGGGGGTCGGGCCTAAGTATAAGCATGCCTGTTTTGATAAAGATCGGTCAATATTAACCGGGTCAAATGGACCCTTACTTTTGTGAGAAAAATGGCAAAATTTGTATTCTATGGCATATATATTTACTCCTATAATTTTCGATGATGATCAGATAATACTATTGGAATGAAGTGGACCGAAAACTTAATTGTATGTGTTTTTTTTTTTTTTTTTTTTTGAGTCGATCTATAGGCCACAGTTGAAAGCCGAAAATCCCAACACACGGTGAAGAGAATATGGACAAGTAATTAGAAGGACTGAATATTATTAATATTTGTTGACCTCTAGTCGATCAAGAGAGTGCAAGTATCGCGAAATATTGCCCAGGCTCAGAATATAAAACCGCAGAACGTTAGATATTCGTGGTAGTTGTGTAGGGTATCATATGGTCGGCCCCGTCCGACTATACTGCTCCGTTCACTATTTTTTATTTGCATTTTTGAAGAATATATTTTTTTTTTCAAATATGCCTTAATTTTTAAAAAAATAGTTTTGAATATTTTTAAGGAATGTTTCTTAAAAATTGTTATAGTTTTGTGGAAAATTGTTAAAAGAATTATTAAACTATAAATAAAAATTCATTTTTTTATATTTTTTAATTTTTTCTTTATTATTTTTATTAATTTTTCTCATTTCTCTTAAATACTAAACAATATATAAAACATATTTTTTTGTTTGTTCGGGAAAACAAATTTATAAAAATAAATAAATATGCAATTAATTAATTACACTGAATATACATAGACATTTTACATACATATAAATACATTTGTTTGGTAATAATATAAAACAAAAAATATGTATTTTTTATATATGAGTGTGTTTATACGTTATAAGTTTGTTGTATTTAAATTTGTCTTATAAATTAAATAAAATTATTTTTTTTAATATTAAAAAAAATATATAACAAATATGTACCTATATCAAATCTCGTTATGACATAACATAGTATTATATATAAAAAAATATCTATTTGAATATAAATTATATTTATATAGAAAGCCAAGAGTGATTAAAATTCGTTGTTAATATATTCAATATATGAAAGTATACAAAAAAATATTTTGTTTTTTAGAAAAAAATATTTTTCATAAAAGAATAAATTATTTTTTGTATAAAAAATAAATTATTTTTTGTATAAAAAATAAATTATTTTTAATATAAAAAATAAATTATTTTTAATATAAACATATACACAAAAATATTTTATTTTTTAGAAAAAAAATAAATTATTTTTCATATAAAAAATAAATTAGTTTTTGTATAAAAAATAAATTATTTTTAATATAAAAAAATTATGTTTAATATAAAAAATTATTTTTTAAGAATACATAATTATATTTTTTATACAATTTTGGGTGGAGAAGAATCTGGCTGGTAAGGATAGATAGTCCGCAAAATTGTAAGAAAGACAAAAAATAAATAAATAAAAAAATGTTTTAATAATAAAAATACAATCCAAATATTATGTGGGGAAATCTCATTATATTTTATTTATATATATTTTTTAGCTATTTATATTCTTGTTTCAGTTTTCATTCATTGCATTTTTTCATTTCATTTAACTTTTCTTCACATAACTGTAATAGGATTAATTTGTTACTATTTTCTTCATGGGTTTCAATTTATTTTTTTAATTCTATGGAGTTGGTTGTTCTTGTTCTTGTTGTGTTGTTTTATTTAGTAATAATTATTTCTCTTAATTACATACATGTACACAATTTAAACAGCCATTAATTTATTTATTATTTTGTTAATATTTATTTATTGTGAAATAATACTTGCTTTCAATTTGTAATGGATATCTTTTGCATATATGCAAAATCGGGAGGGGAAAATGGGATTATCTTGCCGGTAAATTTTGTGTTTGAAAATTATTTTTGATTTCAATTGGGATTCATATTTCCCCTTATTAAAAAAAGAGATATAAAAAAATAAATTGACATGAAAAAAAGATATAACCAAAATTAAAATTTACATTCATACCAACAAATGAAGTCAGAATCATAGATGCGTGGATTTTTTATAAAATATTTTTTTTAAATCTTTCCACCTTTGGAGATATTTGCCAACCCAAGTGTATATATAGTTGCAAATAATCCTCATATAAATGTCCCGATGGATTTTAGATTATTTAAATATTCATCTCATAGTGAAGGTTATAAAAATTCGGCCCGATCTGCCGGGGGACTTATTAAAAATTAGTTTCTAATAACGATTTATATTAATTTGCTGTTATTTTTACTTTCTTCAAAATCTGTTATTAACAATTTAAAATCACTATTTACTACCTCCTAAAAGTATGCTCTAAAAATGTTCAAACTCATATTAAAAGAATATAATAGAAAATATTTATCGTTAATCAATTGTTTGTTAAGTGAACTATTAAAATAAGAAGAAAAAAATAATATTTTTCTTAATCGAACTCTTCTGTATCTCACATTAAGTGGGGGTCAAAAATATATGTATATTAAAAATAAACGCCTTCTGTAGGTCTTTGAAAAATAATTTCAAACAAGTAAAAAAGTGTCAGTCGTTGTTGCCTTCATCCAGTGTTTTAGACGTTCAATCAATCAATTCGGACCATTATATTGTGGCAGACAAGATTTAGTACCCGTCTTAATGTAGCACCAAAGTGCGATCTAATATAACACGGAAATTCGACGTCGAAAAGCAAACACAACTGGTAGCTGAGGCCTACTCCGCTCAACTTACCCACCTGCTTGACGAAAGTACTCCTTGTCACGATAATAATATTGAAGCACAATGGCAAAGAATTGCCCACTCCCTACGAACTGCAGCAAAATAAACACTTGGGTACCAAAAACCAACATCAAGAAACCCATGGTACGATCAGGAGTGTAGTAATGCTACTGATATGAAAAAGCGCAGCGTATGGAGTAACCCTGCAAAGAGTAGCAACACGTAATGCGAGGGAGAATTATCAGGAGAAAAGGAGAGAGGAGAAACGTGTTTTCAGAAAAAAGTATAAAGAACAAGCAAAACGTGAGCGCGAGCAAATCAAGATGTACAGGAATCAGAATGAAGTCCGGAAATTTTACCAACGAGTAAAACACCAAAGCAAAGGTTTTGGTGCAGGCACATCCTCCTGTAGAAATGAAGAAGGAAACATGGTGACAGGAGGTTCTGGAGGGATCCAGCTGTCACCAGGTTTCCAGCTGAACTATTCAAGACCGGTGGTCAGGAGCATGCACCAGCTGATTTGTGGAACCTCAGCATCCTATGTCCCGTTCACAAAAAGGGAGACAAGACGATATGTGCCAACTATAGAGGAATAATTCTCCTTCCCATCGCATATAAAGTGATATTTGAACGACTGCGGCCAATGGTCAATGACATTATTGGACCATAAAAATGCGGCTTCAGTCCTGGCAAATCCACCATTGACTAGATTTTCACTCTGCGCCAGATCCGCGCAAAACACATCGGTACATTCCACCTATTCGACGACTACAAAGCCGCAATCGACAGCCCTATACGTTCAGAGGTGTTTAATGCCATGTCAGCGTTTAGCATTCCTGCAAAATTAATACGGCAATGCAGAATAACTTTAAGTGGCACAAGGACGCCAATAAAAGTCAGAGAGAATTTATCGGAGCCCATCAATACCGAACGAGGATTCAGACAAAGTGACCATTTTTCGTGTGACCTGTTTAACATCCTGCTAGAAAAGGATGTTAAACAGGGGGGTTACTCTGTATTGCGTTGCGAAAGCAAGTGCGATGCGAAAGCTCAATGCGATAAGATTACAATTTGGTACTCTGTAACGCTCACGCAAACGCATTCGCAAACTAAATCGAAAATAGGGCAACACTGTCGCCACAAAGTAAACAATAACGAAGAATGACAAAAGGAAACGTCAAAAAATTGTAAATGAAAACATATTTTTGTGTGGTACTAGTATTTTTTTAACAAAAATGATAAACGAATAAAAAAAAAAAATTTCATGAGATCGATCAAATATACTCTCCCTAAGTGACCACGGATATGAAAATAGAAGTACGAATTATGTGACAAACGTTTTCAAATATTTAATTTTTATAGATTTATACAAAATGTTCGTCTCAATAAAGATTCGCTTATGTATTTATTAAACGCTCGTCGTTCCAAATAGATCCATAACAATTCCAACTCCAATAAAAGAGGTCGCTGCTTTGAAATTGCTTGGACAAGGCGGCTATCAACACTAACCTGTAAATATGCACGAATAGTTTCACATTTTATATAAAAAATATAATACATTACTTTTTCCAACATCTTTTACAGGAGGTCAATTTGAATTGAGGTCATCAGGCAGTTTTGTCCACAAATTGTTGGCGCGTTGTTTTGCATTTGAATTCTTCAACTGTCCCTTTGCCAAATCACTGTGTTGCCCCATAAACTCTACTGAAGTTAGGAACTGACATTGCTAAATCGGCAACTGTGACTTTTTTGCCTTTTACTTAAAATAATTTACAATTTATATATAAATAAAACCTTTAATTGAGCTTACTTATATGTTTCGCTTCCTTTGCGTTTGCTATTTTGTTAACGCAAGATATTTGCGCTTAACGAACGAGTTTGACATGCGTTTTCGTATTACAGAGTGCGGTGATGCCACATTTGCGAAAAGAGATACGAAAACGAATTAGAGAGTACCAATTACGCGATGCGTTACAATTTTTCTCACGCATCGCAATGCAGAGTAACCCCCCAGGTCACACTCCACGCCAACTTTTTAGCCTCTATTGGTCACTGAAAAAAAATCCAGGCCTTCTGTAAAATATTTATTAGAAAAAGTCCATGCCTTCTGTGGGTCTCTGAAAAATAGTCTCTACAAAATCTAAACGATCTGTTGGTCTTAAAAAAATTTTCTTAAAAAAGTCCACGTCGTACAAGAGTCTTCGAAAAAAAATTACGACTTCAGAGGACTTTTGAAAACTATTTCTTAAAAATGTCTGCGCCATCTGTGGGTCTTTGGAAAATATTCTCTAAAAAAAACACATCATCTGTGGGTCTTTGGTTTTTATTAGTTCAGTCCTTTTTGGTCTATGTTGGTCACTGGAAATTTTTCTCTAAACGTCCAAACTATCTGTGGAGAGGACTTTTAAAAAATATTCTATAAAAAATGCACAACATTTGTGGGTCTCAGATTTTTTTTTTTTCAAATTCAGTACTTTTTAGCCTTTGTTGGTCATTGAACAATATTTTTATTTAATACAAAAATTTGTGGGTCTTTTAAATTTATTTTTTTTTAATTCAGTCATTTTTCACTTGTTTGTCATTTAAAAAATTTTTCTTTAAAAAATCCACGCCTCTGTGAAGAAACGTTTCAGAATCCATCAATCGAATACATTTTATGTAAAGTAGACAATATTTGTTTTGTAATATATCATTTTTTATTTTTTTTTATAATTTACATATTTAAATAAAAAATTATAAGTAGAACAATACACACAATTTACTTTTTTTGTTGCATTGATTTCAATTTTGTGTTTGTTTTTTTGTTATACAAAAAATCACCAAGGAGATCACTGAAATCAATGGCACATCAATAATTTACATTCAAAGAGTTTTCTTTTGTTTTTTTATAACAATATTAAAACTAAAAAAATAGTGTGTGAAAAATAGTTAATACAAAAAAATATAGGGGGAAATAATAGGAAATTATTTGTTTAACTTTAATTCTAAAAAAACTATATATACTTAATAAATATTACAAAACAGTAAGTGGGGGGGGATTGATTTTTTCCAAGATCTTAATTTGTAAAAAAAATTTTGTATCGAGATTTTTTTTTTTTGATAATAGTATTTTAAATTTTTTTATGGGGAATAGAGAATTGTTGTTGATATTATATATATATATTTTTTTTGATTACCCTTAGTTGTTTTTTTTTAATTTATCTTGACTCTTAATAATTGGTCTGATATCTTCTGTCTGCATGTACATATGTAGTTTAGTTGTTGTTGTTGTTTTGTTTTTCCAACGAATGATTATCATTCGTTTGTGTCAGTGTGTGTGTGTATATATATATAAAAAATTACAAAAAATTTTTTGATAACAACAATTATTTTTTAAATATTATTTTTAATAGATTTTCACAGAATTATATGTTTTTTTGTTTATAAGCCAACATTATATTTTATTTTTATTTTTTAATTAATTATTTGATGTAATTATTTTTTATGTTTTTTTTGTTTTTTTTTATTTTTTTTTTATTTTCTTTTTTTTTTTTGTACAAATTATAAAAAATTAAAAAAAATTGTTTTTTATGTCCTCTATCAAATTTTTAGTATACAATCTTAATTAATATATTTCTTGTTTTATTTTATTGTTTATTCATAATAAAAAAATTGGATGTCCTACAATTTGTTAAGTGTTTTAGCTATTGGTGTTATGCTATGAATTCCTCAAGACTATATATCTATATAAATGTATATTTGTTGGAGAGATTTTGAAAAAAAAAAAAATAATAAAAAATCGATTTTTAAAAATCTTATAGAGATGAGTGAAAGATTCCAACTTCCCTTCACCCCTCTCTCTTTCCACAAGACATGTTGAAAGGTCCTCAAACCTGAATATTAATAGAATGACACCCCTACAATTTCGTACGGGTCATTGTGTGTTGTTTCAAAATTATTTTACATAATACAAATATTCAAAAAAAAACTATTTTGAGAATTCCAAAATCATCTTGGGGACTATTATCGATTTGTTAAAAAAAATAGGAATAATAAAATAGTATGTATTTTTGTATTGCATTTTTATGGGGATTTTTTTGCCCACTATTGCATGTTAACCTAACCTAAAAAAAATTAATTTTTTCTCTTTAGGATTTTTTGACATTTTCCCATTTGACAAAACCAAACAAAATTAATTATTTATAAAAAATTATATTAAAAGTTTCTACCATATAAAAACCAATGAAAAAGAGTGAAACCTACATATAATGGGAACCACGAAATATACAAAAGGACCAAGTTCCGTCTCATAAAAAAAAATTAAATGGAAGTCATCAAATATTATGAAGTACAATTGAAACAAACTTTTTGACCTCTATTGGTCACTGAAAAATATTCTCTAAAAAATCCAGGCCTTCTGAAAAATATTTATTAAAAAGTTCACGCCTTCTGTGGGTCTCTGAAAAATAGTCTCGAAAAAAATCCAAACCATCTGTGGGTCTGAAAAAAAATCCACGTCGTCCAAGGTCTTCGAAAAAAAAATTCACGACTTCAAGGGTCTTCAAAAAAAAAAAAAAAAAATCACCACTTCAGAGGACTTATGAAAAATATGTCTTTGATTTTTTAGTTCAGTCCCTTTTGGTCTCTGTTTTTTATAATGACATGTTCTGTCCTTAATTTGAAACAGCGACTAATTTCGCCGGTCCCCTGATTATCATTAGCAGCAATTCCGCTGTGCATCGTTTATATGGCATTCCATTACAGAACTTTTCAAAATATTGAAAATTTGAGATTTAGTTTGTTTCACAGTTTCCATAAAAAAAAATACAATTTAAAACAAAAAATGTTGTTTTATGTTTCCAATAATTGGTTAGTCCCTAAACTAAAAATTTTTTTCTTAAAAGTTTTTGTAATACAAACTTGATAATTTATAAAAAAAAAATGTCGTTTCATATCTTAATATAGCACTGTGTTTGTTATATGATCCTAAATATATTTAGCCTGCATAAGCTTTTTTGAAAAAAATATTTTTAAAAAATAAATTAATTACAAAAAATGATTACAAAAATAGTCCCTATAATAGACAAACAAAAAACAGAATGATATTATTGAATTTTGGGGATAGATATCTCGCTTAGCTTTTTCCTTTTTGTTTTAATTATATGAAAGGCATATGAATTACATGCATGTATTTTTATAAAAAAAAAACAACAACAATTACTTTCAATTTAAACCAATTTTCTTTAATTTTAAGGTTTTAATATTTACAATTTTGTCAAGCCTATCACTCATATTCTAAATATTGTAGTGGTTACCCATCCGATACAAATCAGACTATTCTCCATCGCCCTACCATCTATAAAGATATATCCATAATACCTAATAGGTATGTACAGAGAGCCGAGATGAACTCTATGGGACACGTTCAGCTTTATGGGTATTTGCACTTTGATACGGCAAAAATATGCCTCATCGAAATATTGGTTTTACACCACAAATCCCAATTGGAGTCGATCTACAAATGTTCGTCCGCCTGTTTGGCCCTCTGGTGCGCACAACAACTCAGAAGGAAGTAACTAATTTCATCCAAACTTTGCACAACGTAATATTTCTTCCAAACTTAGTTTAAGTTCGAAGATGGGAAATATCGGTCTACTCCCTCTGGTATCTCCCATAAAAAATGGTTAGCATTTTTCAAATAAGAATAATAATAACAATAAAAATTCGATTTGAACCACACTTTGTACAACCTATTTTCTTTACCAAACCTAGATCAAGTCCGATTATTGGACCCATTGGTTCACTCTTTCTGATACATAACCTCAAAAATACATAAGCTCAAAATTTCCAATATTTATATGTTGAAGGAATGCCCGATTTGAACTTAACATTGTACAACGTATTATCTTTGCCAAGCCTAGATTAAGTCCGGTCCACTCTTGCTGATACCTCCACCAAAAAAGGGTCAATATTTTATAAACTTTGAAAAGAAAATTGCATAACAAATTTGATCGATATTAATTACAAAACCGCTTTGATAAAAACATATACCTTTTATAAAACAAATAATAAAACCTGTGTGTAATTCCGAAGACCTCCTCAAACCATAAGCTATATATGTCTATCGGCAATACTGACTGACACATTTTTTACTTGTTGATTCGTAATTTGATTTCATCGAAAAAACAGAGTTTGGCACACCTAAATTGTATTCTAACGAAATTTTCTCGATAAGTTTTAGTCTTGGTAAGGGGGGGCCTATATAATTGGTCCCATCAGTATCTTCACGTATACCAATAATCCACGAATGCGTAAGGCTTAATCGCTATATTATCAATCTCAACCAACTATACAAATTCATTATAAAACAGACATAGGCTCCTCCATTTTTTTAATCATTTACATAAAATCGGACAAAAATATATGTGGGAGCTAAATCTACATCTCAACCGATTTCACCAAAACTTAACACATGTCTTTCTAGACTCGATATTCGATATACTTAACAAAATATCGTGGAAATCAAACAAGATCTATCGTGCAGCATTTACATAAAATCAGACTAAAGTATGTATGGGAGCTATATTTAAATCTGAACCGATTACAAATTTATCACAAAACATTGTAGATTAAATTTCATTTCTGCTGCCAAATTTCGTGAATATGAAAAAAACATAGGCATAGGCATTTACAAAAAAATCGGACGAAAATATATATGGGAGCTATATCTAAATCTGAACTGATTTCAATAAACCTTAACACACAACATTCTTGACTCAATTGCATTCGCTATGCAAACGTTCGTATAAATCGAAAAAGAGAGGCTCTTTGGTACACCATTTACAAAAAATGAAAGAAAATATATGTGGGAGATATTTCTAATTCTTAATCGATTTCAAAAAAAAAAACTTCAGATACATCAATAAGGACCATATTTAGTACTCTATGTAAAATTGCTTCTCAATTGGACAAATATTCAGAGTTTGGTGGGCTATTTACCAAACATCGGACGAAACTATATATGAGAGCTATATCTAAATATGAACCGATTTTCTCCAATCTCAATAGGATTCGTTTTTGAGCCATGTAAGTGACCCAAATCGGATCATAAATGCGACCGGTACTTTGCTCACAAAAATATATTGGACGGACGGACAGGTGTTGGTGTCACACAGTAGGTATGATCGTATAGAATTTTTATTGTCGAATAAAACCTACTCGATTCGACTGTCATAATTTGCCCCAATTTAATTTTGGGTAAGTAAGGCATTCTGTCTAGCCCTGTATGTCTAAGAATTACTTTTTCCAATGACTAAAAATGGTATGAACTTTTAAAAAATATTTTTCCAAGAGTCTCTGATTTTTTTTGTGAATAAAATTTCCAAGAATGAAAAGAGTCATAGTTTCATAAAAATATTCGAGGACTAGAAATGGACTCGATTTTTGAAGAATTTTTTATGTGAAGTGAAACAGGCGTGAATTTTTAATGAATGTTTTTGTTTTCTAAAGACTATTGTTCTGTTCCCGTACTGCAAGAATCTAGTACTTTTTACTAAGATAACTGATTTTACTTTATGATATGGAAGAAAATAGTAAAATGAGTAGATTCTTGCCTGGAGAATATCTGACTATAAAGAATACCAACCAACTGGCCCATTTATAGCTCTCCACATGGAAGGACACCACAATATTTTATACACATAGGGTTTCCACAAGAAAACTTAAATTTTATCTGCTAAAATTTAAAAAGAAAATAGTAATTTCATAAAAACAAAAATCTCAAATAGAAGTAAACATATTAACAGATTTCGAAACAGATTATAAAAGTGGGTCTCCAAGTGTCTGCAGGGAAAAGGAATTATTCAAACAGAAGTTATTTTATATGAAAGGGTGTACACCTTATTGTTAGGAAAACCCACCTCCACCATGAGGAACTAAAAAAATCCAGTGAAGCAGATCTTTTAAAATATGTAAAAACAGGGATTTATATTTGTTGCGACGGACTTTTTTTCACACCTGCAAAAATAGCTTAATCGGCTTTGAATTAAGTATATGGATTTGAACTCTAAGACGCAATATAATATTTCATTTGAAATAGAAACCAAGATTCAAATAGCTGCCAGGCTCAAACTGAATTAACTTTTAAGGTTATTCCTGTTTATTTTTTTAGAAATTCTCCGAAAGATCTATGGTCCGATCTGCGTTGACGGTGAATATCGCCGTCGAATGAACCATGAGTTGTACCAGCAGCGACTACTTTGGCTAGGTCATGTTGTGAGAATGGATGAAGATGCCCCAGCCCAAAAGCGAACCAGCTGATGGTTCACGCAGAAGGGAAGGCCACGAATAAGATGGAAATATCAAATGGAAGACAACATTGCCCAATATGGTCTTTCAAATTGGAAAAACTGTGCAAAAGACCGATGACATATCTGAATATATAGAACTTTTTTTGGTTAAGATCATAAATAATATTTTTCATAACATCCTAAGTCGGTTTTTTTAAGGGGAACCCGGAAAAGGTGTGTACTTTTTTACCAAAAATTAATTTTTTTAGGACCATGCGTGAATTTGTTAAAGAATATTTTTTCAGGGATCAAAACCAGGCGTAGATTTTTAAAAATATATATTTTTTAGGACCAAGTGTGAATTAAGAATATTTTTTTCAGGGATCAAGACAAGGCGTAGATTTTTTAAAGAATATATTTCCGAGGCCTACTCCATATTGACATTTGGATATGATTTAATCGATATAAAATTTAACTTGCATGGCATTTATAAAAAATTAATTTTCACACAGAAGTGAAACAATTTAACATAGATTTCTTTTTTTGTTAAATCAGGACCTGTTATGTTGGTCGTACAAAAACTTTTTTTTTGGTTCTAAATTGAAAGTAATTTGTTATTGTTATTAAATGATAATTCGACTTTAACAAAATTAAAATAAAATTATTTTCAAGAAAAAGCTAATGTACAAAAAATTAATTTTAAAAATTAAAATAAAAATTAGTTTTTGTTATATTGCAAAAAGTATTTCTTATTGTTGACGATTTTTTATATCACAAGCCATAATCATACATCAAGCGAACCAAAAAAAAAATTAAGTTAATATTTTTTCTTGCATCATCATTATTGTTGTTTTTTATTATTATTATTATTATTATTATTATATATTAAATAAATTAAATATTTAGAACAAAAAAATATTAAAAACAAAAAAATCTATATATACGTAACTAATTAATTAATAATAATGTACAAAATAAAAAATGATAGTGTATTCTAGTGTTTGGGGGGAGGTTGTTTTTGGGGAGAGTAGTTTCTTACAAAAAAAACAAACAAGCGAACAAACGAAAAAAAGACTAACTAACTAATAATTATTTATATATGTAAAAAAATTAAAATTAAAAAAATGTAAATATAAACATAATTAAATTGTTGTTGTTTTTTGTTTAAGGGGACCATAGAAAAATTTAAGGAGTGGGGGCAATGAATAATTAGTTAAGGAAAAAATGGGGCGGGGATGAATAATTAATTAATTAAGGAAAAAAAGGAAATAATATTGGGAAGCTCATTGTTGTTTGGGGGTTGGAGAAAAACATTAGTCGAAAATTATTACATATTACACTCACAGGAAAAAATATATGTAAACATAATATTATTATTTTTAAATATATGTATATCATTATCATTATTGTTATTATTATTTTAATCATGGTCACTTAATATATCACGCAAAATGCTAAGATCTTATATTTCTTTCATTTCATTTTCTTTTTTGTTTCTCTTAATTGTTTTTTGTTGTTTTAAACTTAAATCACTTTGTTGTTGTAGGTTTTTTCATATGACAATTAGTTGTTTTTTAGGGGAGGGCAGGGTGAGGGGTAGGGATATACAACTCAAAATGGAACCAAAGTTCAAAAATTCTTAATTGTTTTTTTTTTCTTTCCTTTTTTGTTGGGGAGTGGAGATTGTTTTTTCTTTCTTTTTTTCTTAAGACAAATATTACTTAACAATTTAAGAGGGGGGATTGTTTGTTGTTGTTGTAGTTTTTTGTTTTGTTTTTAATTTCTTATCATCTACAAATAGGTTATTAATATTTAAAGTAGTAGCTAGGTAGAGGAGGAGGATCATGGTTTACGTTTCAATTTTTCTTTTCTTCTTCTTGACATTCTCCAAAATAATAATTTAAAAAAATATATATATATATATAGAGTACAAATACAAAAGTAGTGTGTTCGTGTGTGTGTGTGTGTGCAAAACAATTAAACAAGAATTGTACAAAAATCAACAGCCAGCTGTAGGTTAGCACTAGACCTGTAGTGGAGGAGGTTCCTCACTCCCTCTCTTTATAAATATATCTCAAAGCACCACTTTTCATTACTTTTTTTGTTTGTTTTCCAACTTTTTCGAACTTTCTAATTTTTTTATATACAATTTTTTTCTTTCGCATATAATAATATATACTTATATATGTATGTATGTATGTATCAAAAAAACAAAACAATCAATTAAATATATAGAGGAGGTTGGTGGACTTTTCCATTCCATTTTTTTTTTTTTGTTTCTCCATCTAGTAACAGGTTTTCAAAATTCCTTGAATTTCCTCCAAATCCTGGCAGGCAGGCAGGTAGCATTCTCAACCTTTCCTCTCTCTTCAGGACATTCTCTTTTACAAAAAAAAAACCGGGTCAATTGGGTAAATGAGATAACATTTCTCTCTCTTTCGATTACTTCGATTATCCAAAATAATTCCACAACTACAGATTACCACCAGGATAACTGCCCACATTGCTGCCATTGCCACCGCCATTACCACCAAAATCTCCAACACCACCACCCCCACTACTACTACCATAGGAATGTGCCTGAGGTGGGGTAGCTGCCACACTACTGGGTGGGGTCTGGCTAGCTGCCATATCATTTATGTGCATAATTGTGGCAGCTCCACTAACAGCAATGGGTGCCGAAACATTACCCAACAACGATGTAGGCATTCCTCCTGCCATTCCCGGTGGCAATAACATATTCTCCTGCATTTGCTGTTCCATTTCCAACTGCTGCCTTTCCAATTCCATTTGTTCTTGCAGTTGTTGTGTTATCAGTTCTTTATTTGCATGCCAATACATGACGGGTATACTTAGCGTCGTGGTCAACGTATCATTATGTTCCTCCAGGGAATTTTGTGCATAATGTTCGACAAGTTTCTTCAGTGAATGATAGATGTTATAGGGCGCGGCAAAACCATAACCACTTTCTGTTTTATAGATAATACAATGATTGATACAATTTTTACAAACTATCGAGAGGGCATAGTGGCCGGCGGAACGGGCACGTATTAAGAATGTTCCTGTGGGAGCACCACGTAATAGATCTTCGGCACCCTGACGTGTTACATCCTTAAGGAACCACATTGATTCATCGTTGTGCGGTTGATTCGATTCGATTTCATAACGCTGTTGCCATGCTTCGAAGCCCATTTCTATTAGCTGTTTGATATCCTCTTCGGAGATGCCGAATTCTTTGAGACGTCTGGAAAGAAAAGAAAAGGGAAATTTGTTAAAAAAAAAATCAATAATTGTTCGTCTATCAAAATTCATGGTTGGCCATAAAAACTATAGTAAAATATTATTAAAAAAAAAATAAAAATATTAATATTCCTAACAAAATATATAAAATTAAAGAAAAAAAAAGTAAAAAATTAAAAAACATACCATAACAAAATAAAAAAAAACCAAAAAAAAAATTAAAAAATCATCAAAATATAAAATATTTCCCTAACTAAATCAATTTTAAAAATATTTTTAAATTATTTTATTTATTATTATTTAAGTTTTTATTTCTAATAATTATTAAAAACGTATTCTATTATTAAAAAATAATTTTTTCTAAAAAAATATATTGTAACCAATTTTAAAACATATTTTAAAAAATATATATCAAAAATTACAAAAAAATCAAAAAATTTTTTAAACAAATTTTTGCATTAAAAAAATATGAATACATTAAAAAAAGTTAAAAAATAATTTAAATTTAAAAAAAATGTTACAGAAAGAAAATTAAAAGAATATTTTAAAAATTTAGAAAAAATAAAAATATATATGGTGGAGGGTATAAACTATATTTTTCTCTGTTTAATTTTCTTTCTATGAAATTAAAATTCAGTATAAATTACTTTAAATTAAGATAAAGACGATACTCATATCTTCACCAATAGGTGAAGTGTATATCAACTGAGTAGGGTAAAAGTGAGAGGGCAAACAAAATTGTGTCAAATTATATTTTAGTTCAGACTACAACACACCACTCGACTCGAATTGTGTTTACGCCAGACAGAGTGACATCTACATCTCAACTCACATGATTCTTGTCTATGCTACATGCGCTCATGGCGGTTTTTGTCCGAACTAAAAATGTAATTTGACACCATTTGGTTTGCTTTCTCAATTTTACCCTACTAATTTTTAATAATTTTTATAAAAACCACCCGACGAATTGTGTCTATGTGTAAGATAACTAGGGTGACATCTACAACTCAACCCACATGATTCTGGTCTATGCTACATGCGCTCATGGTGGTTATTGTCTGAAATAAAAATGTAATTTGACACCATTTGGTTTGCTCTCTCAATTTTACCCTACTAATTTGCAATAATTTTATAAAACATCAAAAAAAAATACTCCAAAGAATTAAAAAAAATAATAAAAATTTATTTAGAAAAAAAAGGATTTTGGCATTTTTTGTAAATTAAAAAAAAAAAATTAAACATCACATTCTGAAAACCTTAATAGTAATTGATAAAAAAAAATACCAGTATCTAAAGATTCACTTTTTAATATTTAAATGTGTTAACAAAAGATATATATATTTCAAATAATGTAAATATTTTTAATTTGAAAAAAGTGTGTGTTTTATAAATTCCCCCTGATCTGAGAGATTTATTTTCAAAAAAAACGAACAAATGTTTCGCAATAATGTAATAGTCTGTGTGGTGATATCTCCAAAAAATTCAATGGCCTGGCGACATATATTTGTATATACATATATAAATATATAATATTAATTAAATAAAAACGTGTCTGTTGTCAGAAGATAAATGGTTACGGCTACTGTGTTAAGTGTCTGTCTGTTTGGATGAAATGTGTTCCAGAGATGGAGAGAGATCGAGAAAGAAAGAGGTGGATAGAGGGAGAGAAATGACAGCAAATATAGAATCAAGTTCATAGAACAATGAACAACCGGTTAATTTTTTGTTGCTTCTGTTGCTGTTGTTGTTATCTTCTACCTAATAAATATATAGCAATTATCTAATTTATAATATATTTAAACGTGTAGTCACTAGAGGTGACGTCGACGATACTCGTAGCTCCACAAAATCTCTAATAATTTTAATTTATTGCTTGTGACTCTACTACTACTATGACATCCCATCCGGCGATGAAACCATTTTTGGAATAAATTATTAAACAAAAAATTGCATTTAAATAAAATTGCCGGTAAATTGAGAAATTATTATTACAGGCTACTTGTGGGAGGTGCTGCATTTCAGCAATTTTTTTTTTAATTATAAAAAATAATATATATAACAAATACAATGTTTTGAGATTTGAAATTATTTCCTAGAAAAGATGCTAATAAAAAGAAAATAATTATCATATATAGGCCGGCCGACCGACCCATTGACTAGGGTACACAATGTGAACGATCTGCCTGCCATGTCATTTCCTAAATTAATCGGGTGTGTCGACGTCGATAGGCGCATTGTTAATAAAGAAAAAATTTGTTTCTAAAAAAATTATTTCTTATATCATACAACAACAACAATTTTTTTTGTTGTATGCACATTTTTTTTAAATGAAGGTTATTTCATCATTTCTTTATTGTTGCTGCTGCTTCGTTTCTAATTTGGCAAAAATGCTGTTGCTTTGGGGATAGCAGAATTCGGGGAATTCACTATGATTTTTTGTGGTTGTTGTTGCTGTTAATTTTCTAATATATATATAAGAAGATTGATAATAGGTTCATTGAACGCATAATACATGAACAAGGTTATTTCAACGTATGTATTGTCAATTTCATTAAGATACTTAGAAGAAAAAAAATAAATGCACAGTCATATGCAAAAAAAAAAAAAAAAATATTGAAAATTATTATTAGTGGATTAGTTCATGTGCATATTCGAAACGGGGGAATAATCACTAATTAAAATGAATGAGTGGAATAAATTTAAAAAAAAATAAATATTATAAGTATTACAATGGTCTTTAAAGAGGTGCATATTTTTTATTATCATTGGAAATGAATCATATTTTGTGGACTTTGTTAAGTATATATATTTGATGAGTTTGCATTTTAAGTGTATTTAATTTTTTGTTTTAATTATTATTCATTTTTTATTTGTTTTTAATTATTATAGTTTTTTGGTTTGCCACTGTAAAATAAATACATATTTTGTGTTCAATATTATGAATATGCAATACATTTTCGAACACCTGATGTGTGATTTGAGCAGACTTCTTAGAAAATAGAATATAAACGATTTCACAGAATATGGTAATTGAGTTAATATTCTTTCACAAATTACACGCTTTGTGAATCAATGAAAATTTTTATTTATTTTATGTCCTATCAGTTAACTTTTATTATATTTGGATCTGCTATATTTTCATTATATGAAATTCAAATTCAGTAGTAATTACTTTAATTTATGATAAACAAATATAAGGTGGAGTGTATGAGTAGGGTAAATGTGAGAGGGATAACAAAATTGTGTCAAATTATATTTTAGTTCAGACTACAGCTCATCACTCAACTCGAATTGTGTCTATGCTAGATAACCAGGGTGACATCTACAACTCAACACACATGATTATTGTCTATGCTACATGCACTCATGGTGGTTATTGTCAGAACTAATGAGTCATTACGTTTATAACACCCACGTCTTTGGAAATTTCTTGAAAAAATATTTATTTATTGGAAATTTTCGTAAAAAAAATATTTTTAAAAAAAACCACGGAAATTATATTTAAAAAAAACGGCTATATAGACTTTACAAAAATAAAAATACAGATAGGCTTTGCAAAATATGTTTCAATATATAGTTGTTTTAATTTAAGATAATTTGTTATGTGAGTAGGGTAAAAGTGAGAGGGCAAACAAAATGGTGTCAAATTATATTTTAGTTCAGACTACAACTCACCACTCGACTCGAATTGTGTCTATGCCAGATATCCAGGGTGACATCTACAACTCAACGCACATGATTCTTGTCTATGATGCATGCACCCCTGGCAATTATTATCTGAACTAAAATGTAATTTGACACCATTTGGTTTGCTCTCTCACTTTTAGCCTACTAATGTGTCATTATGTTTATAAAACCCCCGAAATATCACTCGATGGCTCCACAAATTATATATATTCTCCAACAGATTAAAAGTCCGTCCGTGGGTCAGTTGTAAAACTCAATAGACCCATATAGACATCCCACTCCATTATAGATATTTTTGAAGGATTTTTAGCCAAATTTTGAACACAGTGGAGGCTGTAAATAGGCATTTTGGGTTGGTGGAGGACGACAAAACATCTCTGAAGAAAATGTTCAGTATGTCATGTTCTGACATAGCCTCAATTGTCCCACTGAAATAGATGTACTTTGGCATTCAGGGTTTCTGCAGGGAAAATTTCCTGCGTTTTCACTACCAAAATGTCTGAATATTGGAATTTAGAGTTTCCAGAGCGAGAATAACATCTCGGCAGAAATTGTTCGTTATTCGATCATATTGAGACACAAACCTGATATAAAGTTTCTACCACATTTTCAGAATTTTAAAGGGATTCAGGGTCCGGTATAAAGGTCACACCCCATTTTCGATATTTTAAAGGTTTTAACCGAATTTTCCAACAGAAATGGCATTTCGGATTCCTAGCTCTTCTCATGTTTCTACATAGCACATGTACTAAGGTTCCGCATAATTTTCGAAATGTTTAAGTTTTTAGCACAATTTACAAAGACATAGCCCCCATATAAAGGTTCGACCCAATTTTCGATATTTTCAATGTTCTAGCCACAAAACATTGCAAAAAACAAACATGTCAGGAGAAAATGTTCAATATAGGTCCATGTTCTGACATGGCTTTGTACAAAGATTCCGCCCAATTTTCGGCATTTCGAGGTTTAGCCGCATTTCCCACCGGATTGTAGTTTGGCTTTCAGGGTTCCTGGAGGGAGAAAAATGTCTTTGCAGACAATGTTCGATATGCGTTTTGACATAGTCCCAATATAAGGGACATGTCAATTTTCGGTATTTTTAAGGTTCATTTTCCCCACCGAAGTTACGGTAGTTTGGCCTTCAGGGCTAATGGAAAGAGAATAATATCTCTGCAGAAATGTTACATTTTTTGACCACATTCTGACACAACCCCGATATAAAGGTACCATCCAATTTTCGATATTTTAAATGCATTTAGGGTCCGATATAAAGTTCCCGTCCTATTTTCGACATTTTAAATTTCGACGACATATCCCTCATATAAAGGTACCGAAGTATTTAAGGAAATTTAAATGTACATCTCCCACATTGTGGGGGCTTGAGAAATATTAGGCCCGTCGGAACTTGTCACTAAAACCCTATCTATATGTATTTCAATAAATGCAGTATAAATTCCCTATTATGTAGGACAATAGGATTTATTGGAAATTGTTTTCCAAACCGTATATATAGTTTGGAAAAGAGGAAGAAAGAAACGGTTTTCTAAATTTTTGAACCGGATATTCAGATAATAAAACCGGTTTCAATACCTTATATGCATATCATTAGAAAGCGTGTAAACAAACGTGCTTTATTGAACCCGGCTATTATCGGTTTTATTATATGAATATCCGGTTCAAAAATTTAGAAAACCGGTTCTTTCTTCATCGAAATGTAATTGTTTTGACGTAATTGGGCATAACTATATAGGGTTTTTTTAAACAAATTTCTCCTAGATAACTTCTATAGAAGAAGAACCGGTTTTCTAAATTTTTGAACCGTATATTCAGATGATAAAACCGGTTTCAATACCTTATATGTATATCATTGGAAAGCTTGTAAACATACGTGCTAAATTTATTGAATCGGACTATTATCGTTTTTATTATTTATTATTATCCGGTTAAAAATTTAGAATCCCGGACTATTATCGGTTTTATTATATGAATATCCAGTTCAAAAATTTAGAAAACCGTTTTTTTCTTCATCGAAATGTATTTGTTGATGTAGTTGTCACAATTATATAGGGTTTTGAAAAAATTTTCTCCTAGATCACTTCTGAAAAATATATTGACACTGTGTGACCTTAGGAATCCCACGAAGAAAAATATTTTGCAGTATTTAATTTCACAATTTTTAGAAAATATACAAATTCACAAAATATTGTAAAAAAAAAAATATTTAAACATTTTAAAATTATTATTCGATTTTAATACTTACGGAAAAAAATCAGAAACAATTTGTAAAGCTCGGGGAATTTCTTCCGCACGTTGACACGCCGATAAATAGCAGACAGTTCGACTACAATGGACTTACAACTCTGCCTCTGGTAGAATTCCCACCAGCCAACATCGTCGTCGAGTAGTAGTCGTGATGGTTAATCACCAATCGATGAACCGTATGCCAACAGCAACAACAAAAACTAAACAATTTCCGATTTCCACTCCACACAAAAAGCAACAACAAAAATAATGTCAAATAGCTTTAAATAGAGATGACACAGGGCGGGAAGGAAGGCGTAAAGTGTGGCAAGTTCTTTAGAGAAATTATATAGAAAAGCGTGACTATTTATTATTGGTGTTGTTGTTGCTATTTTGAATTAACTTAATCGTATCGATTGGACGGATCACACGACACGAATTACACCACCACCATATGTTTGCAATGGTTAATAATGAGAATAAAGACAATGGAGGTGGAGCAAGAGAAGAAGCCGCGGAACGGTAGCACAAAAAGATTATTTAAAAATAACCGAAAAAAAATCCCGAATAAATCATCATTCGCATCATCTGGTGATGATCCAACAATTTCCTTTAATTTATTATTGTTTCTGTTTTTTTTTTTTTTTACGAGAACCACACCACCTCAAAACCGTTTGTGGAGCGAAAAAGAGGAGGTCATTACAGAAAAAATCGCAAACACACACTCACACTCCGTACCCAGAAATGAATCAGAACCGCGAAAGACTTGCTGGCGGGCAGCAAACACTACCAAATGGCTTGGTAACAAATGTTTAACTATTCGTGTCGTTGTTTTTTGTAGAGCGATCAAAAGCTTTTGACCGACAAGCTTCTGATTGTGGTGGTGGTGATGGTGTTACGGGAAAAATCGAACAGCTGGGGTTTATCTAAAAGGGATCGGAAACGGAGGAACGGTAGGAAAAAGGCATCATTATTATATCCAACAACAACAATGATTATAGCAACAAAAAAAAATGCAACAACAATGTCAAACACTGACGACAAATGGTCTGGGTATTTTACAGCAGCAATTGCTTTGTAGTTGTTGCTCTTGTTGTTGTTGCAGCTGCTGCTGTTAAATTGTCATTCGTCAGAGATCGATCACAAGTGATGTGATGAGGGGTAGCAACAGTGTGTTTTTTATTAATTTCATCAGTAACAAAAAAATATATATAATTAAATGATCTAATAAATCTCAAATTTTAGGGGGGAATTACCGATTTATATATTTCTTCCGATTTAAGTTAAGTGGGGCTCCAAAGCCCCTATATATCTTTCGATTTGCACGAAATTTAGCATAGGCTACTAAATTAGGTCCAGAATGAGGTGTGCTAAGTTTTGAGAAAATCTATTCAGATTTAGATATAGCTCCCATATATATTTACGTCCGATTTAATGTAAATGGGACACCACAGGCCCTATATAACTTTCGATTTGCACGACATTTGGCATAGGGTACTGATTTAGGTCCAGAATGATGTGTGCTAAGTTTCGTGAAAATCGGTTCAGATTTAGACATAGCTCCCATATATATTTACGTCCGATTTGATGTAAATGGTGCATTTAAGTCCCTATATATCTTTCGATTTGCACAAAATTTGGCATAGTGTACTGAATTGGGTCCAAAATGATGTGTGCTAAGTTTCGTGAAAATCGGTTCAGATTTAGACATAGCGTCCATATACAGTGGTGGCCAAAACATGTACAACAAATATTAGTTTTTCAAGAAGTTCTCTAAACAAATATTTTCTGAAGGAAACAAACGGAACTTGTCATACATTTTTTTACTTAATTTTATTGGTTAACAGAAAATAAAATTTAATCCATACTTATAACAAAGAAAACATAGAAAATTTATAGATATTCAATATAGTCTAATATTTGGTTGGTCAGAACATATGCAACCAATCATTTCGTTAAATTGTTTGTGCAAGAATATTAATATTTTGTAGCAAATCCTTTATTTTTAATAACAGCCTGACATCGGCGACGCATGAACGATATAATGTTGTCAATAAAATGTTGAGGTATCGATTTTCAGGCCTCTTCCAACCTGTTGTACAAAATATTCGAATTTGTACAATTTTCACGATTGATTCTTTGATTTACGATTTCCCAAAGGTTCTCAATGGGGTTTAAATCTGGTGATTGCGGTGGCCATTGCATTACTGCAACGTCATTTAGTGCTAACCACGATTTAACAACTCTTGAAGAGTGTTTGGGATCGTTGTCGTGGTGGAATATCCATCGCAATGGCATCTCATACTCTGCATATGGTAGCGCATTACCGTTTCCAATATATATTTGTATATGTACTGATCCATTATTCCATTAATTCTATGCAATGGACACACTCCTGCAGTAGAAAAACACCCTCACACCATTACGCTGCCTCCTCCATGCTTCACTGTCTTTGTACAGTAGCGAGCTTGGAGCCGCTTATTAGGTGGTCGCCGTACATAACGCATACCATTGCTACCAAAGATGTTAAATTTGGATTCGTCGCTAAACAATACAGTTCTCCATTTCATTTCTGTTTTTTTGCTTGCTGGCGTGCTGGAAGGGAGGCATCATTTAGACGTCTACAAATAGTTCGATCAGAAATTTGTATTGGGAGTGTTGCAGTTATTTTTGAGGATGTGATAAAGGGATCTTTTTCACTTTTTGGATTATAAAATTGTCCGTACGATTAGTTGTTTTACGAGGTCGACCTCCGCGGTGTTGTACCGTATTTTAGTGATATTTTTTTTTTTTTTTTTGACATTCCTTCGGAAAAATCAACCACAATACGCTTTCTTAGCTCGATTCCAAACTTATCCAGCGCCATAATTAAATATATTTTTAAACAAAATTTTACTTTTAATCGAAATTCTTATGCTTATTTGTGCATGATTATGCGTGATTAATGCAGTTTCAACAAATATATTATGAAAACACGTGAGAAAAAGTGGTAAAAATACCGTTATCCGAAAATGATCGTAGAGTTGCACAAGTTTTGACCATATCGATTTTTTAGGTTATCGATAAACGTGAAAACAATCGACAAAATCAAAATAAGATGTTTGTTCTGGTCAGGGATGGTCCGTGTGACGAATTTTTAGGTTTTCTACTGTCAAAAAGTTGTAAACGTATCGATATTTTAGGTTATCGATAAACATGAAAACAATCGACAAAATCAAAATAAGATGTTTGTTCTGGTCAGGGATGGTCCGTGTGACGAATTTTTAGGTTTTCGACTGTCAAAAAGTTGTAAACGTCGAAAACGTCATATACCTGTATAAAATGTAATAAATGTAGTAAACGTCATTTATTTCAATATTATTACCATATACAGTTATTTTCAAGAATATATATATTATTTTTACGTAAATCTGACTATTCCTTACTAGAGCTGATACAAAATTCTAAACTTTTTTGAGAAGAAAATTTTGACATTTTATATGGATTTGGGTCAAGCATGCGTAATTTTTGAATTGATTAATAGGAATAGCTAACTTGTCAAAAACCTAATGGTTTTGGGTGGGTTTCCGACGTTTCTGACTTATGTATTATACGTCGGAAATGTATGTCATTTATGTCACTGTTTCTGACGGACCATCTCTGGTTCTGGTACATATGATCGGTGTCTAAGTTAGTACAGAGGAATATAGATGTATTATTAACGTATTACTTGGAACAAAAATGGTTTTTATGAGCCATTTTACAATATGTGATGTCCAGTTCCACTGTATATTTACGTCCGATTTAATGTAAATGGTGCACAAAAGTCCCAATATATATTTCGATTTGCGCGAAATTTTGCTTAATGTACTGAATTGAGTCTAGAATGACGTGTGTCAAGTTTCGAGAAAATCTGGTCATATTTATATATAGCTCCCATATAAAATTTCGTCCGATTTAAGGTAAATGATGCCGCAAAGTCCCTATATATCTTTCGATTTGCATGAAATTTGGCATAGTGTATTGAATTCAGTCTAGAATGATGTGTGCAAACTTTTGTGAAAATCGGTTCAGATTTTGATATAGCTCTCATATATAATTTGGTCCGATTTAATCTAAATGGGACTCTAATGTCTCTATATATATTTCGATTTGCGCGTAATTTATCATAAGGCACTGAATTAGGTCCAGAATGTTTCTATTTTTATTTTTTTAGCTTTTTTGTTTCTCTTTTAATTCCTTATATATTTTTTTTTTCAATTTCTCAAAATTTAGGTAGATCTTAAAGAATCTGATAAAAACCAGACTTTTCTTAAATTATTTTTCGATTCGATTTTATGCCATCGACTGATCGATAGCTGCCTGTGCCTGCATATGACTCATTCGTTAATTGCTTGCCAAAAATTTTATTTGCTGTAATACACCATTCACAACAGCTCCTAAGGGAATGTGATATACATATGTGTATGTACGTATGGACTTTAAATGAAAAACGTCCAAAATAGAAGCTAAACGAACTGATAATGTTGATGATCGGGAGCGACGTGCAATCGTAAAAGCCCGAAACGAATTCATCAAAAAATATATCAGCAGCACGACGAACAAAGATTATACACTGATATCAGGAAAAAAGGAAGGCAGGGCGAAGAGGCCGAATTTAATCATTCACAAATTGTACAGAAGTCGAAACAGACACATTTATGTAAGTATATATATATATTTGTTCGTACAAATTAATTTCATTTGAAAAAGTGCATATGCACCATATATGTATATACATGTGAAAAAAAGTACATCTGTATGTCGATGTGTGTGTGTGTTTGCATTTTGACTGACATGATGATTGTTGGGGTCTAAGTGAATTTCAATTATAGCTGCTGCTGTTAGGTAGACAGATACCTACGTCTGTCGTCACATGTTTCAATTTTTTTGTTCTGCTTCGCTATTTGTTGCCAAAAGAAATTCACAATTTTTCCCCGTAGACAGTACGTCGTCGCTGTTGCTGTCGACATCGGCACCGACACCGGTAACCACCAATGTTATAATTAATAAAAATAACAATAAAAAAGTAAACTCTACTTTAATACTCATAGATAGAATAATTTATTCGAAAAAAAAATGATTTCATTTTTTATTACCAAGATAATGATAAGTGTTTTTTTTTCATTAGCTCTCTGGACGACGACTAGATACTTGTGTCTGATGTGGGTCTGTCATTGAGAGTGTGTCGGTGAGAGGGTGGTGGTGGTGGTTGACAGTCGGGAGGGAAGCATGACGAAATTTTATATAAATATCGGGCTCAAATATGAACACATCTGTGTGCCATTTGATGGTTATCTACTTTATGGTTCCTATATAAATCTACACAGTGTGTAGTTAAGTATGACATATAAGGGTTCCACTTCAAGGAGGGTATTTCAAAACAGAAAATGAAATGAAATGGGGAAACAAAAAGATTGATAAGAATTTCATGGCAGCCTAAGAGATAAGAATTTCGCAAAAAATGAAAGAAAGAAACGAATAATAATTGCGAGAATCATTTTGCAATAATTATTTCTTACATTGCTACGTGCTATGAAACACATACGAAATTAAGGACAGTTCAAAGACGGACGGGGCCGACTATATGATACCCTCCTACACCTCTTTGGTTCAATTTAGTATACCATGCCAAATTTCCTGAAAATCGAAAGATATATAGCGACGTTGGTCCACCATCCACCATAAGATCGGTCGAAACTATTTATGGGAGCAATATCTAAACATGGACCGATTTTCACGAAACTTGGCAGGCATCACTCTGGGCTCAATTTAGTACCTTATGCCGAATTTCGTGCAAATAGAAAAATATATAGGGACTTTGGTGCACCATTTTTACCTTAAATCGGACGAAACTATATATGGTAGCTATATCCAAATCTGAACCGATTTTCACGGAATTTAACACACATTGTTCGAGACTTAATTCAGTACGGTATGCCAAATTTCGTGCAAATCGAAAGATATATAGGGACTTTGGTGCACCATTTACCTTAAATCGGACGAAACTATATATGGTAGCTATATCCAAATCCGAACCGATATTCACGAAACTTGGCAGATATCATTCTAGGCTTAATTCAAAACGCTGTGCCAAATTTCGTCTAAATCGAAACATATACAGGGGCATTGTTGCACCATTTACATTAAATCGGCGGAAAATATATATGGGAGCTATATCTAAAACTGAACCGATTTCCGCGAAACTTAACACACATCATTCCAGACTTATTTCAAGACGGTGTGCCAAATTTCGTCCAAATCGAAAGATATTTAGGGACTTTAGTGCACCATTCGGACGAAAGTATATATGGGAGCTATATCTAAATCTGAACTGATTTTCCCCAATTTCAATAGGGTTCGTCCTTGGGCAAAACAAATGAGCTGTGCCAAATTTAATCCAATTCGGATTATAAATACGACCTGTACTTTGTTTACAATTTAACACCAACAGACGGACAGATGGAGGGATAAATGCATAAATCGACTCAGAAAGTGATTCTATGCATATTCTCAAAAGGAACTATGGGTCCATCTCGTTTTCTTTTGCCTGTTACAAACATGCAGAAAGAAATAATACCCTGTAACACAGTGTGATGAAGGGTATAAACAGCTAGGTGATCGCATCTAGGTATCACTGCCATCTTTCCAGCTTCTCATGTTTGCAATTCCACCTTTGCCTGCCGGCTTATTCTTCCAGAACATCCACAAACCTCTTCATCGTAGCAGTGTAATCGCTTTTTCTTGGCCGCTGTCTTCGTCTTATTGGCCTCGTCATTCACACTGCCTCCGCTTCAGGATTTATAGCCGCAATCTTCTTGGCAGGGACATCCGTAACTAACGGCCTTTGCTTACATACCCATACATCATCTTGTGTTGTCGGTTCATCGTCATTGTCCGCCTTCTTCATCTTCATATCTGTAACACAATTATCAACTGGCAGCTTACACTTCTCAGGCATTCTTTCCTGATTGACTTCTTCTAGCAATACCTTCCGCATCTTTTCTTGAAGTAGTTCCCATTTCGCTGTTTCGTATTGATCATTTACTTCTTTAATCTTTCCAGAATATCTCCGGATAGTTCATCAAAATATAAAGCTACGAGCCTGTTAAAATTGAACTGTGGCTCTCCCTCTCTCTTAAATCATACAAAGTTTAAAAGTCTTCTCATCGATCGGTGCTGAAATTTATACTGATGCGTCCTCTAGGGAATATGGCCCCATAGCCGCATCCCTTTCTTTCTGAAGCCCTTTTGCCCAGAATTGAGGCCCCCTCGACGATTTGGTTCGCCGTCTTCCATGCCATCTTACATTAAACATAATTATTAAGTAAACCAAAATTATTCAGGAACATTCATAAAATAGGGCAATTCAATTGCAGATCAAAATAATACCATGGGGCTACCATCTATCGTTTCCTAGAAACAACACCTCCTGTCCTTGATTATTTAATACCATGGGGCTGCCATCTATCGTTTCCTAGAAACAACACCTCCTGTCCTTGATTATTTAGTGTTGCCATTTTGTAAAGTGGGTGGCACTATATCATTTCTGTTCTTTGTCATGTGTGGGCTGCCACCTACCATTGTATAGAAACAGCAACTGCCTGAATTTCGTTCTGAGTTCGGTTATTAGAATGTCCAGAGGTTTCGAATGAATTCCATCTGGAAGGGGGAATTTAAGGCTCTTTCAAAACTACTTTGATAAAAAAATGTTCGTCCTCAGATGTAATTCGAATTCAAGATCCATCGGTTAGTAGTCTGCACTACACATCACATTAATCATTTTTTTATTCCCCAGCTAAGTAAATGGTGGGTCGGCTGTAGTCTGTCCTAGGTGATGGGAATGCCATCTATCGTTGCCTAGAAACAACACCTCCCTTGCTCTTGTTTATTTAGTGTTGTCATATTCATCTATGTGGCGCAATTTCCTGTCATCTCTTTTTTGTGTTATCCTAACGTGTTGATATAGATTTTGGTTATTAGAATATCAGCGGGCTTTGGATACATTTCATAGGGAAAGGGATTATAAAAGGCTCTTATTATAAATAGTCGAAAACCACTTTGAAATAATGTTTTCTCCTACGAAGGGATTCGAATCGGTTAGTAGTCTGATACAAAATGCAGAATGTTGGGAAATTTTCAAAAAAGAATTGTTCCCATATGATATTCAAATTATTTCCAACATTATTTAAAACCAAAGTCCGCACATAAGTCTCACATATAGGATTTAAATATCAAAGCAGGTTGAAAGGCACTATTTCTTTCAAACTGAATATCTTTCAAATTTATTTCTAAACTTTCTTTTGATACACACTAACTTGAAAACCTTCTCTAAAATGTGCTATAAAAATCATTTCACCATTGCGAAATATCTTCTTAAACGTGGCCTCTGAAGTGAATTAAACTGAACAATTATTTCCGATATTCTAAAATCAAATTGATTTATACTCTATTCGTCTACATAGTATTTGTTTCAAAGGTTTCAAATTTTATTACCATGACGAGCCTCCACCGCACTTTATTGGCTTTTTTGCGGAATGCATAACATAAAATAAATTATACATTTTTTATGTATAAATTTATTTGGTTTAACTCGAATATTTAGTCTCGGCCTACGTAATAGCAAATAATAAAAATCTTTTGTTTTCATAGAGTCACCCCAATAATATTAATAAAAATAATAAATTAAACTAGAGTAGATTTGCTAGACATTTATATGAAGATGATGATACCCAAACAAACAAAAATGTTCGTTTATTTTTAGAAATATATACATATAAGAAGTTTCCCAGCAAACCAAACTAACAAAATACGTTCGGTATTTTGCCAATTGAAAATTGCCAGAATAATTTGTCCGAGTTCGGAATAAAAATAATATAAAGTATTTGAAAATGGTCTATAAGAATGCTGATCCAAAATATATGTTCAATTGAAGCCTGAAGTTGGCCAGACAATGGCCAAAAAATATCCGATTTTCTTCAGACATATCGGTTATCCAATATTTGGTTTGCTGGGTTTTTTTCTGTTGACAAAATGTCAAACTGTCAGTTTGAATTATCAATAAATTCAATAAAATACGTCGGTAGAATTAGTTGCGTCTATCTAAGGAATGTATGCTTAAAAATCCATTCTTCTACTTGACCTGAAAATATATTGTTTTTCAGGTCCTTAGGAGCAAAGCATCACCATCATACTCTAATAGGCCTCAAGTTAGTTTTTTTAACCGCTACTTGTTTTATTTCAGCTAAGAAAATGTTTGATCTGCTATAGCCTGTCCCAGGTGATGATTCTGCCATGTATTGTCGTCCTGAAACAATGTCTCCTTTAATTGTTTGCAGTGGTTTGTATCCTAGCTTATTGTTTAGTTGTTTGGTCTGTTGTAAACTGTCCCAGTTGACATTAGTGCCACCTATCGTTGCCTAGAAAGAACGCCTCCTTGACTTTCTGGTTTGGATCATTGCTTATTGAGTGTTGCCATTTGCATCTAGTTGGCGCTAATTGGTATTAATCTTGAGAATACTCTTTTTCAAATGTTCAAAAACCCAATGGAAAGAAGTTTTCCTACTCCGCTGGGATATGAATCCGAGATCCATTGGTTTCATACCAGCTATGAAGATGATTGGCCTGTCTGTCCTTTTTGATAAGAATTGCCATCTACCGTTGCATAGTTACGTCTCCTAGAATGTTCAGCTATGGTTGGGATTCTTGCTAAATAGTGTTGCCAATTTCCTCTGGGTGAAGCATCGTATAGTTTTTGGTGTAGATGCTGATGCCGGAAAGTTGGATTTTAGAGTGTCAGGGGTGGCTTCGTATGCATTTCATCTGGCGACGAATGTAAATAACTTTTTACAAATATTCGAAAAACACTTTGAAAAAAGTAAACAATGATTATTGTTTATTGTTTTTTTTTTTAGATAAGTAGATGATTGATCTACTGTAGTTTATCCTAGGAGATGGGACTGCCATCTATCATTGCCTAGAAACAACGCCCCAATCTTTCTCAGGTGGCACATACCTTGCCTGTTGTAGATGAAGGTTGTGTCATATATCGTCATCTAGAAAGAACGACTCCTAAAATTTTTGTGCAGTGGTTTAGATCCTTTTATATTAGATGACAAATCATCTAAGAAATAGTCTGTTCTAGGTGATGGTTATGCCATCTATCGTTCCATAGAAACAACGCCTCCTTGCATTACTGGTTTACATCCATGCTTATTCAGTTTTGCCATTTGCATATGGATGGCGTTATTTGGTGTTATCCTCCTGTGTTAGTGCCGAGAGTTTGGTTATTAGAATGTCAGTGAGGTTCGTATGAATTTCATCTGGAGAGGGTTTTCTAATTCACTCTTTACAAATATTTGAAGAAAATAAATTTGACTGACTATTGGAAATATTGGAAAAACACTTTGACAGAATTTTTCCTCCTCCATTGGGATTAAAATCCTCAACACCAAAATCCTACATCACATTAATTATTCCCCAGGTAATAGATTGTCTGATATAGCCAGTCCTAGTTAAAAGGGCTGTGTTCTATCGTTATATAGAAACAATGGGTGGCGATATCCCATGTCATTCCGATTTGATGCCAAGAGGTTGGTTTTTTAGAAAAAAAATTCTCCTCAGCTGGAATTTGAACTTTAGATAAAAGTCTCCTGTAGCTTATCCTTAGTGATGGTTCTGACATCTATAGTTGCCTAGAAACAACACCATATTGAACTGTGTGCAGTAGTTCGTGTCCTTGCTTATTTTGTGTTGACATTTTCCTCTAGGTGGACCTGGCATTCCTATTTTGTGTTATGCAGATGTGTTGATCTTGATTTTGTGCTTGGTTATTATATTGTCAGGGGCTTACGATGCATTTCATTTGATGGCGAATAAAAACCTCCTTTTACAAATTCTCGAAAACAATTTTCAAGGAAAATGTCCTCCTCCACTGAGTTTCGAAACTAAGGGTCTATACGATGGCCCTTGCACTACATCAGATCAAATTAATCAGTTTTTAATTGCAGCTATGTAGATGTTAAGTCTACTGTACTCAGTAATAGGTTATAGAGCTATCTATCGTTGCCTAGAAACAACATCCAAGGTTTTTTTTTCTCTGGGTGACGCTATCTCCTCTCGTTTCTACATTGTGTTTAGGCCGAGAAGTCTTAGAAAACCATTAATGCGGAAAGTCAGTGACTCATCTGGAAGCGAATGCAAGTCTCTTTTTGCAAATATTGGAAACTAACTTTAAAATAATTTTTTCTTCTCCGCTGGAAATCGAACCCCCACAGAAATTCAAATGGTTCAAAATATACTTAAAAAATAATTTAACGTTTTTAGGATTATGAATTTTTGGGAATAATTTAAAGATTAAGCCAAGTTCTAAATATTGAAAATATATTTCAAAATTTCCTAATTGGTGCTAATTAAATAGCCATCACTGTACACTTAGCTAATATTTTAACCCAGCATGTAGTCAGTTCCTCGTAATCATTTAATAAATTAATTGCAAATTTTTATTTTATTCGAATGGGTAGCAACTATCGCATAGCAGATGCTCGAAACAGAGACCGAGGAGGCAATAAAACCGCACGTTTAGGTAATTAATTAATGAATATTGCAAGTAAAATGAAACAAAAAGAAAAAACATATTATCTGGTTGGTCGTTCGGATGGGTGGTTACATGATTCCTCCTCCTCCTTTTCAAACTAGAACAAATTATGGAGAAAAAATCTATTTCGAAATGGGCAAGAAGGTGGTAGAGTCTGCTTAACAAATATCATTTTTCCATTATTGCATTCGAACGGAAAAAAAATCAACAAAATTATGAAAACCACAATAAAGAAAACAAATTGTGGTATAAATATTGTTATCGGTTAAATATTGGTAGCGGCAATATTGGGTCTGGTCTTTCTTTCTGTCATTTTATTCTATAAATTTCGATAGTCAAAAAAAATTGGAACAATGGCATTCAAAAAGATAATTTAATAATAAATCAAATGTTGTTATAATTTTTTGTTGGATTTTTTTCCTATAAATAGGATAAAAAATATATTTGGAGGGCATTGACATAATTCATTTTTAATATCTTTGGGGGGGCTTTAGTGGAGTGGGAATTATTTTGCAATCAATGACTTTTAAAGTAAACAAACACACAAAATACAATGTTTGCAAAAACTTTTCCATTGTAGTGGCAAATGAAATGTACATATGTGGGACTAAGGTTTATTTGCAGGGTAAAAAGAAAACTAATTTTTTATCATTAAAAAAAATTAGGAAACTTCTTCAACTACACAGAATATATTGATCTTCTGTGGCCAATACAGTTTTTTGGCTTGGTAGAATAATTAGAAATTGAATTATTATTATTGAAATGTTTCGTTTAAAATTGCAGGAACATTTTTTTCTATTTAGCTGAATATATTTTCAATTTGTTTCCCTATTTAAATTCAAAAACCTTATTTCAATATAGATGACTTGACAAGAAAAATCGATTGTTAATTAAAATACTAGTAAACACATTTAAGCTCGGCAAACAATATTTATTTACCAAAATTTGAAAAACGTAGGATTAACACTGTCAAAATTTTACGTAATCGAATACAATATTAAGACATTATATTATTTAATTGTTGAAATCAAGCGAAATCACTTTAAATGTAGTATTATTTTTTTAAATAATTCATTGAGTGAAATCTTTCGTTAACGTAATGAAAAGTTCCATTGATGTTATGAAAATTTTCGTTGATGCAATGAAATGTTTCATTAATTTATGAAATAATTCATTCGTGCAAAAAATGATTTTATTCATATAATGAAATGATTTCTTTCATATAATGAAATGATTTCATCCATTTAATGAAATTATTTCATTCATTTAATGAAATGATTTCATTTATTTAATGAAATGATTTATCCATATAAAGGAATCTATTTTTTTATATGATGAAATGTTTGATTAATTTACTATATTATTGTAATAAATTGTTTCATAAATGTAATCAAATGTTGCATTCATTTAATGAAATGATTTACTCATATAATGAAATGTTACGTTCGTGTAAGGATTTTTTTTTCTTTTGTGTAATGACGTGTTGTATTCCTGTAACTATGTGTTTAAACAATGAAACTACTTCATCAAATATATGAAATTATTTCATCAAATTAATGCAAAAATTTTATAAAATTAGCGAAACAATTTAATAAAGTGAATGTAACACGAAATATCGATTGAGAAATATGTTTCCTCAGAAAATAGGAAATAAGGATAACATACATATTTTATAAATATTTTTTCGGGGACTCGAAAAAACTTGGATCTCTAAAAGAAAAAATTGGGGCATAGCATGCATTTTTAAACAAAAATATTTTTATAAAAACCAATCAGGGCGTAGATCTTAAATGCATATTTTAGGTGAAGCATACAAGCGTGACATATTTAATGAAAAACAATTTTTTAGATATACAAAGAGAAGATTGATAACAAATCGTGGATTGAAGAAATAGGAACACAAAGAGGCATAGGTAGTAGATTTCTAAAAAATATCTTCTCAGAGAATCAGGGAAGCATAAATTTACGCTTCCCTGATAATAAGAGAGAACAATTTTTTAAAGAGAACCACTGAGGCCTAGATTAGTAAAGGAATGTTTTTTTAGAAACATAAAGAAGGTGCATGGTTTTTTAAGGTAATTTTTTCGGGAACACAAATAGTGTTTTTTTTTAAGACTAATTTTTCGGCGACAAAAAGAACTGCGGATTAAAAAAAATGTTCGGGGACACAAGATTGGATTTTTAAAGAATACATTTTCTATGAATACAAAGAAAGATTTTTTAAAAACACAAAGAAGCGTGGATTTAAAAAAAACTGATTCTTTAGGGACAATTTTTCGAGGACACCAAGAAGCGTAGATTATTTAAAAACTAATTTATTTCAGGGACACAAAGAAGCATTGATTTTTTTTAAAGAGTATTATTTCGGAGGGTCAAATAAAGCGTAGAAATTTTAAAGACTGATTTTTAGGGCAAAAATAATTGATGATATTTTAAAGACTAATTATTTCAGATACCCAAAAAGCGTAGGTTTTTTAATATTATTTTTTAAGTCACAAAAAAACGTGAATTTTATATATATATATATATATATTAAAGGAAAACAATGGAGCTTGGTTATTTCAAAGACTACTTTCAGGTATCAAAACAAGTATGGACTATTGAAAGAATATTTTTCTTAAGTATAGTTTTTTATGGAAAATATATTTTTTTCAGGAATACTTTTTAAACGATTTTTCAGGTACCACTACAAGTATGGATTTTTGAGAGAATATTTTGTACCCCCAATATTCGATATTTGGCTGTAATTTGGTATTTTGTATTCTCATTGGGTGTCAAATCTCCCAAACGAATATCAATATCGATCATATATCGAATATCAATTTTGGTATAGCACATATTATGGTGGACCCCACAATTCAGTATTTTGAGAATTTTTTGTATCATTATCAATATTTTATGGAGATTTAGATATTTAATTTTTTCACATATAAATTCCGACCTACAATAAACAAATATAGAACAAACGCCATAATATTCCTCACCCCAACTTAAGTTCTTATCAGTAAACTATTAGATATGTAAATTTTGCCATATCTACCTACATACACACGCCTAAACATGAATAAAAAAAATAATTAGGTAAATATTGAACCCTAGTAGTATACGTGATAAAAAAATATAACAAGGCTTTCTTTGTGTTCCACTATCAAATGGAGTGGGGGAAAACTGACTCCACCCCCTCTCCTCCGCACACTTCTATAATTAATTCAAAACCGAATGTTGCAAACTATATTTACAAACAATTCAAAAAAAGGTATGCAAACAAATAAAGGGTTGGTTACTACGATTTTCAATATGTTTATTTATAAACAAATATTCCCAATCTCCCCTCTCTCCTATCACCGACTAGAGGTGGAGATTTTGAGGAAGTGTTAAAGAAATAAAATTCTGTTGAAAATCACAAAAATTTTTATCAACTACAATATTTTCCCCCTCCAACTTTTGTTTACAGAATATAAACTATTGGCAAATAGTTATCACACACATGGAAATATGTACACGGGAGAGGGGTGTGCGGAGTAGGTCTCTATTTATTATAGAAAACGTGCCATACTCTAAGGAAGGCCATTCATTATTCACAATACTGTCAAACAAAACAGATGTTCTCTTCTATTCGGTTCTTCTATACTATTTTAGCAAACATTTTATTTGTGATGTTTTGTTGTTGTCATTATTATTTTTTGCAATTCCTACAACAAATGCTATTTTTAAACAAAATAGAAAAGTGGAATTTCAACAAAATTCCCCCCATCAAAAATGATTTTTGACAAATGTATCCAATATATGGATAATAATTATAGTTAATGTCTTTAAATATGATTATAAATTATTTTTTTTAGTATGTGATAAAAATCCCACCCACACACACTCACACACTTTGTATTATTAGAATAGAACATGTGTGTGTTGAAATACTAATTAAATACAAATTAGTAAAATGTATTTTGGATTTTTTTATTTTCTAAATTAAATGTAAATATACATTTCGCGAAAAAAAATTATGTAAGATCGTCGTCGTAAACTGAATTTATTTTCTTTTTTATTTTGCTGATATAGAAATTGTCATATAATTAAATATGTAATAGCTGGGATTAAATTATTACATTGTTGTAGGCGGTGGTGGAAATAATAAAGATTGTGTCAATTGCAAAAAAAAGTGAAGCACTGCAAATAGTACATATTTTTAGAATGTTTTCCATAGAAGATAGACAGAGGATATTTTTATAGAAGGCGCAATTGGGATGACAGTGAAGATTTATTTTTAATTGGGAATTAATACAATATCACACGGCCAAAGCAATAATTATTCTCTATTCTCTCAAAAACCGTGTACTTGTTTTGATCCTTGAAAAATAGTCATTCAAATATCCAAGCTTCATTGTTTGTTTTCCCGTTACCCTGAAACGTGGGTCAATTCAAGGTCTATCAAAGGGGAGGATTTTTTTTTTAAACAAATTGTTTTAAGGGACTATCAATCAAAGGCGAATATATTTTTTAAAATATATTTTTCAAGGGTCTACCAAAGGCGTTGATTTTTTAAATAATTTTTAAGGGACATACACAAGGCTATGATTTTGTAAAACCTATTTTTTCAGAGTCTACCAAGGAGTTTTTAATTCATTTTTCAATGTCTATCAAAGGCTAAGGTTCGATTAAGGTTGTTTCAAACTATTCTTCAGAAAATCCACGAATTCTATGGGCCTTTAAAAGCTCATTTGAAAAAATATTCTTTGAAAAAATATTGATGTCTGAAAACGGCGAGGATTTTTTAAAATACATTTTTAGGGTTCTCAAAAAGGTGTGGATTTTTTTTAAATATTTTTTTCAGGGACTAATAGTTTATATAGGGATTACAATATCGACTACAATCGACTAAGGTTGTTCCGAACTAGTATTTTTTTTTTTCAAGAAAGACAAATATAAAAATTGGTATAACTTCTTATATGCTAATTGCTTTCAATTTTTATACATTTATTATAATTTTGTAAAGGAGTGTTAATTGGTGTTTATATATTGTTGACGCAATTAGCACATATATTTACATATATGTATAGGTATACAAAAATATATATTATATATAATTTTTCAATTAATTCTTTTGATAATAAATTTAAAAAAAAAATATTTCTACTAAAAATCTCTTCCTGTCGATCATAAAAATATTTAAAAACTTTTTCTATTATCTACCAATGTACTCCAGTGACAACGTTTCGAATTACATTTCTGCGCAGTTCAATATTATTTTCAATTTTTTTTTTTTCATTTTATGTTTTCATTTTGTTGCTCCTTAGCATTGGCATTTTTTATTTTACAATTTTTTTGTTAATGTTTAATGAATATAGCAAACTCTTCAAATTACCGGTCGGTCGGTTGCTGAAAAAAAAACATATTATCCGGGTATTGAAATGTTATAGCGAGAGAGAAAAAAAATTTTACAAACGTAGTAAAAATTTTGTTGCTTTTTTTGTCATATTTCTTCCATCACTTAATGTGTACGTGCCTTTTTGACGATTTTTGCTTTTTTATTTTTTGGTTTTTAGCAAATTATGAATGCATTTCTTTTATTTATTTTATGATGCCTTTGCCCCGCGCCGCACCTCTCTCTCATATTATCGCTTCTTCTTCCTTCTTTATCCATTCAGATTTATGTGTCAGTTTGCTAAAAATGATATGAATCACATTTTTGTAAATTGTGGGCAAGGGTGTGTGTGTGTGTGCGATTTTGGATTTTTAAGAGTGATTATTTGGTTGATGGTTCGGTTCGATTGCTCGCTTGCTGATCGGATCAATATATGTAATAAAAAAGGTTTAATAAATAAATATTTAGAATAAGGATAGCAGCAGCAGCACCGCACATCTGTTGCTGTAGTAATACTACAATTAAATGAATTTTGTAAATGCGATGGGGTTTCGCCGCATCAAGCAAGTCAATGTCAGAATTGACGTCATAATTGATTTACATTTGGCCCAAAATTGTTGTTACACGAATATTTACATCCAGGGTAGATAAGAACATAGTTTTATAGGAAATGGTCGGGGATATATTGATAGGAACATTGATGAGTTCCAGTTTTACTTATGGTGACTTCATTTTGGGAATTAGGCAATATAAATTGTTAAAATATGATTTTGACCTGCGAGAGAACGAGGCAGATGACTGTGAGTACCCCAAGTACATCTGGGAAAATATCGTGTCAGAGATATCTACTCAACCAGAACCTTCAAGGGGGTCTCTGGATGAAAAAAGATCCGTTGTACCATTGACGAAACCAAAGAAAGGTAAGGACGGGTCCAGAAGGAGAGCCCGTAAAAAGGCATCTGGTAAGGTAACCGTGGCACATACACCTTGGAAGAAACAAGGCATTATTAGCAATCCACTACTTACTGCTCAACTGTAAAAAACGCGAATCTTTACAAATAATTTTTCACAAAAAATTCTTTGAAAACATATTCAAAATAAAATCTACGATTTTTATGGGCTATTGCGACGTCTATAAATCTGAGAATCTGAAAATATGTTTTGGTTCTTTGTAAATCTATAAAAAAATAATTTAAAAAAATACGCCGCGAAGGGTCTTTGAGAAACATATTTTATACCCTTCACCACACTGTGGTACAGGGTATTATGTCTTTGTGCATATGTTTGTAACAGGCAAAAGGAATCGAGATAGACCCATGGTTTCTTTTGAGAATATGCATAGAATAACTTTCTGAGTCGTCCGTCTGTCCGTCCGTCCATGTATTTTTGTTAACAAAGTACAGGTCGCATTTATGATCTGATTTGGATGAAATCTGGCACAGTGCTTTTATTTGGCCCTATTGAAATTGGAAAAAATCGGTTCAGATTTAGATATAGCTCCCATATCTAGTTTCGTTCGATTTTATGTAAATGATGCACCAAACTTCCAATATTTGTCCGATTGGGACAAAATTTTGCACAGCGCACTGAATCAGGTCCATGCTTATGTGTGTTGGAATCGGTTCTGATTTAAATATAGCTCCCATATATAGTTTTGTCCGATTTTATGTGAATGATGCACCAAATTTGTATTGATTTCAGAATGGTATGTGTATGGGGTTTTTCAATTGGTTCAAATATTTATCTAGATAGCACGTTTAATTTCGGCCGATTCCATCTCAATGGTCCTCCGTTCTATCTACAGGATATTGTAAATCCACTCATTCAGTGGCTCTTTGAACAATTTTTTTTAATCTGCGCCAGGGTCGTCTCTGAAAAAAATATTGTTTAAAAATCCATGGGTCTATTGATGCCCACGCCTATATTGATGCCCTGAAAAAAAAATTATTTTAAAAAACCAACGCCTCTATTGATGCCCTGAAAATTTTTTTCTTTAAAAATCCTCGCCTTTATTGAAGCCTATAAAATATTCTTTAATAATAATCGCTTTTGATATAATATTTCATAATTTTTTAATATAATATTTGATAATTTAATTTAATTATTGAAATTTAATACATTTAGAAATAAATAAATGAAAATCAGACGTACAAGAAAAAAATGTCTATTAGTCACGGCTAATAACACCACAGCAACAACAACAAAAAAGTGCAAAAATAAACATCTTTTTATTCAATTCAAATTGTATCCCCTAACCTATCATAATGAATTTGAATTTGCAAAGCAACAGGCCTGGCCAGACCAGGCAGCACGACAAGTACTCTAACTAAAAAAACTACCACAACCCCATAGAGATTGTCATAGATAACTGCTATAAATTGAATGGGTTTGAGTGTGTGTGTCTGTGTGGAACCTATAATCTCTGTAGAAAAATAAACATAACTTCTTTATAAACAATAATAGTACATATAAATTATGAAATAAATCTTAAAAATATTCTATATATTTTTGTTGTTATTGTATTTTTTCTACTCACTCCAAATATTTCTCTTTGCGCATATTAATCGCTTGTAATTCGGGTTTTGCTGCATTGATCTGACGCTCGAGACCCTTGTATTCCTCCTTTTTGGCTTCGACATGACGATTCAGCTTGTGCATTTCACTGCAGAGATCACTGAGACGCGCCTTCATAAGGGCGGCATTTTGTTGTAGTTGTTCTTGTTCTTGTTGGCGGGTGACATTATTCGTTGGTATTGTTGGGGCTGATGATGCGCCGGTTGCTGTTCCTGTGCTTTGCGATATACTATTGGAACAATTTTGATTTATCGCTGGCGTCTGTGAGTTAATGAAGTTTTCCAAAATCTTTATTTGATTCTGGAACATTTTCTCCGCCCTTAGGAAGACTTCCTGATGTAGTTTTTTGTCATTTAGCTCAGCTTCGATGGCTTTGAAAGTTTTCAGCTTTTGTTCCAGTGTTAATTGTTGTTTATTGAGTTTATCGTGCAGCAACAGGAATTGTTCGGCCAATTGTCGTAGATCACTATTCGGCTGTAGGTCATCGTCTTCGATGGGACGTATAATGGGATTACTTAACGTTATGTCCAGGGTTTTATTGTACAGCTTAAGGGAATTGACTTTATAGTAATTGATAAGTTCCACGACAGAATTGAATTTACAATCGACAAACCCGTACTTCCCATTGAGGTGGCAAATTTTGATTAGCTTCTCTGTGCCATCTTTGATGAGGGTGAGGGTGTATTCACCCTCCTTGGAGAGGGCATCACGTACCAAGAAACTACCATCCGGTTTACCAGCCAATATATTTTTGACTTCTTCTCGTGTCATTTTTCCCCAATACCATTCAACATTGCGTAGCTCTTCGGCATTAGCATCTAAGGATTGGCCACCACCACCACCTCCTCCAGGAGGTTGTGGTCTCATTGTGGAATAATGAAAGGGTGAGGTGAACACTGTAAACAAAGCGGGGAAAATGTGTTATTACAACAATAAAACTCAAATCAATCCGTCTTTGACTTACTTTTTCTGTTTTTTCTGTGATTGTTTTTAGCAGCAGCAGTTTTGAAAATTCACAAAAATTTTCACCGGAAAATCTACGTTTTTGTTAGTTTTGGTTTTCCTTTTTTTATTATTGTTGTATTAGGTTTCTCTTCTTTATCAAAATTTTCTTTTTTCGATTCCTTCGTTTTTCTTCTTCTTACTCTTTTTTTGCTTTGCTTTATACGTTTTATTTCTTCTTCCTCTTCTTCTTATTTTTCCTCTTGTTTCTCTTAATTTCTTTTGTTTCAATTCTTTTTTTAACACTCACAAAAAATCACAAATTTTTTTCTTTTTTTATAATATATTAATTTTTTCTTCTTCTTTTTCTTATATATGTAAATTATTTTTTTCTTAATTAAATTTTTTTCTTGGTCAGTTGATTTTTCTGATTTTTATTAATACCCACACTCAACGTTGCGCACAGCAGTGGCAGGCAGCATGGTTGGTGGTGGGGGGCTTTGTTGTATATTTCGCGTATTTCAATTGTTGAACTTCTTATTTCTTCTTTTCGTGTTCTCTTTTATTTAAATCATCCGTTTTATCACCTCTACGACGACGAACGCGTGTAAATTGACGAATGAAGAGAAAAAGTCCGATTCCGCATTGATACTGACCTTTCTTTGAACACTTCCATTATCTTTGCGAACTTAACACTAAATCCTATTGCAAATTTAATTGATTAGTTGGGTTCCACACTTCACTCTACTCTATTCGGTTGATTTTTCTTTCCTTCATTTTTTTATTTTCCTTCCTTTCGAGATCGACAACGACGAAGAAGACGACGAAGACTTCATCATTCAACTGTGTGTGTTAACTAGTTCAAAAGAACGCCGTCAAATGTACGAATGGAACCATTTGCAACTAGTTCATATAGTTCACACATGCGAATTCGCTTATACGCATTCAATTTGTAGATGGTTTCAGACAAGGGGAAAATGGAAAACAATTTTTTAGGCTTTAATAGAGGAATATAACAAAAAAGGCGGTGATTTTTTAAATAATATTTTGAAGGCATCAATAGAGGCGTGGTTTTTATAAACAATATTTTTTAGGGCAACAATAGAGGCGTGGTTTTTATAAAGAATATTTTGTAGGGATTCAATAGAGGCGTGAATTTTCTAAAGAATATTTTGTAGGGATTCGTGGTTTTTATAAAGAATATTTTTTAGGGCAAAAATAGAGGCGTGGTTTTTATAAAGAATATTTTGTAGGGATTCAATATGGATTCAACATCCTCAGACGGCGTGGATTTTAATGGGGTTTTTAATGAATAATTTTGGAAGGCATCAAAAACAGACGTGCATTTTTTTTGGATTTTTTAAACAAAATTTTTCCTAAGCAGCCACAGAAAGCGTGGATATATTAAATAATATTTTTCCTAAGCAGCCACAGAAGGCGTGGATTTTTTTAAAGAACATTTTTCCAAAGCAGCCACAGAAGGCGTGGATTTTTAAAGAATAATTTCTTAAGAAATCCTCAGAAGGCGTGGATTTTTAAACAATATTTTTCCTAAGCAGCCACAGAAGGCATGGATTTTTATAGAATATTTTCTTAAGAAATCCTCAGAAGGCGTGGATTTTAAACAATATTTTTCCTAAGCAGCCACAGAAGGCGTGGATTCTTAAAGAATATTTTCTTAAGAAATCCTCAGAAGGCGTGGATTCTTAAAGAATATTTTCTTAAGACATACTCAGAAGGCGTGGATTCTTAAAGAATATTTTCTTAAGAAATCCTCAGAAGGCGTGGATTTTTAAACAATATTTTTCCTAAGCAGCCACAGAAGGCGTGGATTCTTAAAGAATGTTTTCTTAAGACATACTCAGAAGGCGTGGATTTTTTAAAGACTATTTTTAAGACCCTATGAAGGACATAGAGTAGCTTTTATTTGATTAAAGAAAATCTTTTTTATCGCCTGACGTTCTTATTGTGCCTTATTTACGAAATGTTCTATTATGGCAATCCCTATATAACATTACGGTGTAAATACGCCCTCCAATCTGTCTCAGAAGATGTGGTAACATTTCACAACAGCTGTTACAGATGTCATAACAAAAACATAACCTTGAATAACAATTCTTTTAAAGAAATACTCGATTTTGTTTCCCTACGAACGCAAAAAAATAATTTTGCAAAAATTTAATTTCGGGAAACACCAAAAAGCAATATGGCCAAACCACCATCCCGTGATATTATCAAAATCATTTTTCAAAATTTCTTCAAATCCTTTCGTCCTCGGCAAATTCGTGGCAATTTAATTGGTGAAGATTATTTTGGTAACAAATACTATGAAATACCAGCCGATCCCTCGATAGGTAAACGTAAACCCTCAAGATGGTTTGAACCAGCCGACAAGGAAGCATTCGATAATGAAATCACCGCTGAATGGGAAGCATGGCTGCGAGGACGTCGTGAAGAACCGCCGAGCCGAGAGGAATTGGTACGAAATTTACAAATTATGGATATGAAAAAACGTAATGCAGTTGAATTGGAAGAGAAATATGGCGAGAAAGATGCCAAGGGTAAATTAATACAACCGCAAGAGACCTACAATACCTTCCCGAAATATAATGATTATGAAATTATACCCGGCAAGGATCCGGAGAAGAAGTAAATTGGAGGAGCTGTGATAGAGGCTAATGATTATTTTTTGTAGTAAATGTTATTATAGTTTGTTAAATTTTATTAAGTAAAATAAAGTAAAAAATAAACTTTGTGATCGTGAAACACGATGACGAAAAATGACCTTTTGATCTTTTAGAAGAAAAATGTTTGATCTTCTCGGAGAAGAACCTTTTGTGTTATTATAGAAGACCCTTTGGTCTTCTATGAGAAAAATTCACATTGAGAAGACCACTCGGACTTCTATGAGAAGATCCTTAAGTTTTCTTTCAGAGGACTTTTAGATCTTCCAGGAGAAGGCCCTAGTTGAAATCTCCCTGGGCTTATTTTGTGTTATTATAGAAGACCCTTTTGTGTTATTATAGAAGACCCTTTGGTCTTCTATGAGATGATAAAAATCCTTGTGTGGTTCCTTAGTAAAAATATTCTTTAAAAAATCCACGCCTTCTGTGGCTGCTTAGGAAAAATATTCTTTAAAAAATCCACACCTTCTGTGGCTGCTTAGGAAAAATATTCTTTAAAAAATCCACGCCTTCTGTGGCTGCTTAAGAAAAATATTCTTTAAAAAATCCACGCCTTCTGTGGCTGCTTTGGAAAAATATTCTTTAAAAAATCCACGCCTTCTGTGGCTGCTTAAGAAAAATATTCTTTAAAAAATCCACGTCTGCTTAAGAAAAATATTCTTTAAAAAATCCACACCTTCTGTGGCTGCTTAGGAAAAATATTCTTTAAAAAATCCACGCCTTCTGTGGCTGCTTAAGAAAAATATTCTTTAAACAATCCACGCCTTCTGTGGCTGCATATGAAAAATATTCTTTAAAAAATCCACGCCTTCTGTGGCTGCTTTGGAAAAATGTTCTTTAAAAAAATCCACGTCTTCTGTGGCTGCTTAGGAAAAATATTCTTTAAAGAATCCACGTCCTCTGTGGCTGCTTTGGAAAAATATTTAAAAAAAAATCACGCCTTCCGTGGCTGCTTTGGAAAAATATTCTTTAAAAAATTCACGCCTTCTGTGGCTGCTTAGGAAAAATATTCTTTAAATAATCCACGCATTCTGTGGCTGCTTTGGAAAAATATTCTTTAAAAAATTCACGCCTTCTGTGACTGCTTAGGAAAAAGATTCTTTAAAAAATCCTCGCCTTCAGGGGATGTCTGATACTTCAGTTTTCTATAAGAGTCTCCTTTTGTCTTCTAGGAGAAGGTCCTTTCGAAATTCCAAAATATTTTCTATTTCAAGACTCTTGTGATCTTCTCCGTAAAACCCCTTTTGCCACCTTCCTTTTTCTCACATCTTGTTTTTTATAATTTTGTTTTTTTTATTCCTTAACTAATTACAAAAAAATGTATACTTTCAATATAGTAAAGTAAACTAAATCTACCAATCATCCATATCCAAATCTTTAACAATATCCACTTCTTCATTATCGGGTTCTTCAACGGGTATATCAACTTCTTGTTCAGCAACTGGCTTTTTAACCTTCTTCGTTGCTTTGTCCTTCTTAGTTTTCTTCTTGGGTTTCTCCTCAGCCATCTCATCATCACTATCTCCAACTCCCGGTAATTTGGCAACACCTTCATCATCTTCAGAATCTGAAGGGAACAGTTCCACTTCGCCATTTTCATTTTTAATAGACATTGGTTTCTTTGTGGGCTTCTTGATAACGGGCAAATCATAATCATCATTGACGGTGTCCGCTTGGGCAGCTTGACGTCTCTTTTTTGTTTCATGGGTCTTAACCCAAGCATTGTAGTAGATATCCAAAGGTGTGCCCTTATTACGCACCTGTGTCTCCCAGGCACGTATCTGATCGGTATCCTTAAGGCCAAAGGATATTTTACGACGTTCTTGTTCAATGAATTTGGAGTTCTCGGCAATTTTGTCGATCAACTGTTTAATTTTACGTGAATAATTGGCATTGCGGCAATCCTTGAGGTATGACTTTAGAGCCGTCACCGTGTGCACTGCCAAATCACAGAATGCCAATGAATTCGATTCATATGCCAAGTATTCCAATGTCAAACCACACACCTGTTCCACCACTTCATCACGGAAACCATTCTCCGCCAATTGACCCTTATTCAGACGAAGGATGCAGGTGAATTGTAAAGGTTTCATGGATACGGAACTGTGTTTTTTGTTAAAGGTGTTGCTGCGCAAAACTTCAAGAATCAAGGGTAGTACGGGAATAAAGGTGTGTGTATTCTTGGCCAATTCAATCAGCGACTGCAAACAATGGAATCTCAAGGGGAAATATTGTGCCGTGGGTATTAGACGTATAACACCAATGGCAATTGTTACCAAGGGATATATCAAGGGTTGTAATTGTTGCTTATCTGCAGTTAGACCCAAGAGATCACACCACAAACGCAATGAGTTGATATATTGCCAATTATAGACAGCTTGGAAGCTATCTTTTTTCTTGAGAATAACTGCATTACGTAAATGAATGGCCAGCTGACGGATGTACAAGAAGGCATGCTGATAGGTGGTATTCAAATCCAATGCGAACATTTCAACCAAAGAACGGCGCATGAAATTGATGGAAGGCAAAGTGTTGGGGGAAACAAACTTCGAATTGCGTACATAGGAAAGATACATGGCCTTCAGGACATGATTCAACATGGTGGCCTGCAAAAAAAGGGAAGAAGAAAAATCATTATTAAATTGTTGAATTCAAATTGATTTAATCCTCAAAAAACTTACCTGTTGATTTCGGGTAATTTTCAAAATGCACAAAAATGCCACGACGCGAATAGTTTCATCGCCGGTAGACCAGAGAACAATTAAACGTTTCAAAATTGTCTTGCCCAGGGTGCTGAAGGGCGCCACCATATTGGCCATTTGATGTAAATGTTTAAGCAGAACCGATAGAATATTTGGACTGGATACTTGTTCGACAAGGCGAATCAAATCGGTGAGATAGTAACGCAAACAACCACGAACTTTATTCCACTTCTTAGTTTTATGTAGGGGAATATTGGATTTCTCTTTTACGCCCAAAAATCTCAATATGGCTGGCTGCAGATGCAACACACACAGCTGGATGACACCATTAAAGGCAGCCGAACCCACTACCTTAAATGGCAACGGCACCTGATCAGCATCTGGGGTAATACTGGCCAATGCGGAACTAAAAGCCTGCGTCACTTTGCGTACCACTTCTATCGGTATTTTATCTTGTTCCAATTGTATTTGCCATTGACGTAAAAGATTCAGGGTGACTTTTTGTACACCATCTGTGGATTGATCGGCTTCTGCATCATCATCACCTTCAAAATCACTTTCATCACTGGCCACCTCCAATTCAGCATTAGGTTTGTGGAACTTTTCATCTTCCTCCTCGTCGTCATCATCCATATCTTCATCGTCATCCTCTTCATCATCATCTAAAAAGTCATCGTCGGAATCATCAGCATGGGATTTTTTGGATTTCTTCTCTTTTTTCGAGTTTGTTTTCGTTTTTACATCTTTTTTTGGTGCCACCTCCTCATCTTCTTCGTCATCATCACTGTCCAACATATTGAATTCCAACAATTGTTTATCATTCTTCTTTAAGAAATCATAAAACTCCGGATCGATGTCTTTCAAACCTTCCAGCTCCTCCTTGTGGGATTTTTTCGTCTTCTTCTTTTTACCAGCATCTTTTGTGTCCTTTTTGGTGATTTTCTTGGACTTTTTGGTGGCCTCCACCTCCTCTTCCTCCTCAGCTACCTTCTTGGGCTTTTTGCTGTTTGTTTTCAACTTCTTGGGTACCGCCACCTCAGCTTCAACTTCCTCTAGGACTTTCTTTAGCTTCTTGACTTTTTGTGGCTTTTCTTCTGTTTTTACCACCTTCTTCTTTTTCTCTATGCTGGCCAAGGATTTAGGCTTTCCAGGTTTTTTAATTAAAGTTTTCATTTTTTTAATACACGTTCTCTGGAGCAATTCTAAACAAAACTAACCCACGTGCAGAGTATGAAGCCGCCGGTCTACGACGCAGCTGATTATTTTTCGTTTTGCCGCCGTCATTGTTTTAGTTGATGTGAACAGGGTTGCCATGTCGAAGTTGTAAGTAAATAAATAAGTCTGCTTTTCCACAGGCAGATTTTTATTTGGCAAATTTTTTGTTTTCTCTTTTGAAATTTTCGCTTGCTTTTCCATTAGCAAATTTTTCTTTGCCAAATTTGCGAATCAAAATACAAAAAAAAAAGAAAATAAAAGTCAAAAGTTTTTGCATTTTAAAGATTTGTTTTAATATTTTATTTATTTTTTATATATTTTATTATATAAATTGCAAAAATTAAATTTCACTTGCACAAATTAAAGCAACAGGTTTGTAAACAAAAGCCGGCTGTGTGTCAGTAAAGCGAATAGGTTCAAAAGGAAATGTCAACAAAATTGTTTTCAACGAACAGAGCAAAGCAGAATTTGCGTGTACCGCAAATTCTGAACAGGCAAATTTTTGTTTTTCTTCCTCGCACCCCTCTCGCCTACAAATTCAGTATTTGCCAATTCCAATGGTACCGCCATTGTTTTAGAAGCGTATTCTAATGCGGTGTACACACTATCATTTTTGAATGGCACTCTTGCCCAAATTTTGCTTGTTTGATAGTGTGGCCTCACATGTTTGTCATTCATCAGGCAACCACAAAAATATTTATGGTTGTTGGACAGTCAGTAATCGATAAAAAAGTTGACAGTCAAAAATGATAGTGTGTACACCGCTTAATCGAAGGGTTTTTGGAGGGTAAAAATATCTTCAAAATCATATTTTTGACATAGCCTTCTCAAAACGGCATTTATATTAGAACTTTTTACCGGATTAACCTACTCTATGAAGATTTATTTGGAATATATTCAAATGAATTGACAATTTAAACCTACTGGGTTAATGAAATCTCCTTCAATTTAAACGTACTATAAGGTCCTCCATATTTTAGGTATATTGACAGTATTAGGCGAATTTTCCCAACCAAATTAGATGTAATTTGAAACTTGAGTGGGAAGTAAATTTAGCAATCGAAGTGTCTGTAATTGGGGACTCCGGACTTTTGGCGGATAAAAAGCTTATTCTGGAAAAAAATCAATTTATGGTATATGCATGGTCTTACGTGCATTTTTTAATTTGTATGTTTCTAGTCGGATTTTCCGAACAAAGTGACTATAATTAGGCATTCCGCGTTTTAGGTGAATACAAAATTTGTTCGTATAACTTTTTCAGTATTGATTCATGTTTTAACATAGCCCCCAATAGCCTCAGGTATTGGAAAATGTTAATAGGACAATTTTCAAACAGAAGTGACTGTAATTTGGCATTACGGATATTGGATGCATAATTTTCATAGTAGTAAGGTCCCCTCCGATTTTATGTATTGTGAATTCCCACATAGAACAGAACCTCAGCATCCTGTGTCCCGTGCACAAAAAAAGAGGCAAGATGATATGTGCCACCTATAAAGCAATAAGTCTCCTTCCCATCGCAAAAGTATAAAGTGCTATCCAGAGTGCTGTGTGAACGACTGAAGCCAGTGGTCAATGACATTATTGAACCATACCAATGCGGCTTCCGGCCTGGCAAATCAACCGTGGATCAGATTTTTACTCTGCGAGAGATCCTGGAAACCCCCATGAAAAACACATCGACTATAAAGCCCATCCGTTCAGAGGTGTTTAAAGTCATGCCTGCGTTCGACATTACTGCAAAATTAATACAGCTATGCAGGATAACTTTAACTGGTACAATGTCAGCAGTTAAAGTCGGAAAGGACCTATCAGAGCCCTTCAATGCCGAACGAGGATGCAGACAAGGTGACAGTTTGTCGTGTGACCTGTTCAATATTCTGCCGGAAAACTACTGCTTCGAGGTAGTGAACGATTTTATATACCTTGGTAAACAAAACGAATAACATCAGCTGTAAAATCCGGAGGAGAATAATGTTGGCCAACAGATGCTACTATGGTCTGAGTAAGCAGATCAAATGGGCCACCTTTCGCCAGACCAAACTCACACTCTACAATAAGAAACTGATATTACCCGTACTATTGTATGGATCTGAAGCATGGGTACTTGCGCAAGCAGATCAGGCAGCTCTTGTAGTGTTTGAGAGAAAAATTCTTTGGAAGATCTATGGGCCGAGCTACGTCGATGGTGAATATCGCCGTCGAATGAAACATGAGCTATACAATCTATTCTAAGACATCGACATAGTCAGACGGATCGAGCTGCATGGATTACGTTGTCTAGGTCATCTTGTGAAAATGAATAAAGATGCCCCAACTAAAAAAGGCATATAAACACGAACCAGCTGATGACTAAAGCAGAAGGGGAAGACCACAAATTAAATGGAAAGATCAAGTGGAAGACAATTCCCACATAATGACACAGTTTGCATATATATTAGGCTAACAAAATTGGACACATATTTAACCTACTGCTGTAGTTCGGTTGGAAATTCCCTACCAATATTGATGTAAAATCTCCAGTTATTTAGGGGAAATAAATATATAGTATAAAATGAGATGATTTTTTATGGTATGATCTATTCTGGAGAACAAGATTACAATATTAATTTCATATCTGCAAAATAATTGAAATCTTGGCAATAGGTGATACTATTCGGCGTAAGTCATGTAGAGTACAGTCATCAACATTACCTATAGCGTCGGCTGGAGAATCACGTATACAGGGTTTCTGCTTAAAATAATTATAATTCACCTTCAGAATCTGAAAGAAATCTACAAAATGTAAAAGTTGAAATCCAGATACCCGAAAAAGGTACGATTAGCCGTAAGTCATGTAGAGTAACTCTACAGTGATGAACATTCCATACCTATAGAGTCGCCTGGAGAATCACGTATACAGGGTTTCTGCTTAAATGGATTAAAATTCACCTTCAGAATTTGAAATCCCAGAAATTTCAGAGGTCACTAAAGTTGCTATTATTTCGGGTTTAATACCCCTAATATACACCAGCTGTTTTGGCTTGTTGAATAGTTGATGAGCAACTCGAGAAGCAGCTGATAACCAGCTGTTATCCCTGGATGACCTTATTAATAGGTCTTGAATTGAACTATGGAACTACGGAACTCTTAGTTAAATAATAAATAAATAAAATAATTTACAGCATTCGATACAACGAATATATTTGAGGACGCAGTGATCAGAAAAAAAAATTACAAAACATGGCCAACATATTAAAGAGATGTTTGCCCAGCATAATAAGGCAATCGAGGTTACACATTGCTCGTAACCTGGAAGCTCAGCACACAACACAAAAAGAATCCACACCGGCATCACCATCATTTACAATGACTAGCGATGAAACTCTGCGAGAAGTTCAGCATCATTCAAAAATGGCCACAGATTGGTGGGATAAAAATGGTCCCATGAAAGCGCTGCATGCCCTAAATGCTTTGAGGTAGGTCATGGATTTGTTATGAACCTGGATTTGAACATAAGTGATCTTTTAATATATTCAGGATTCCATTTATACGTGATGGTTTAATTGCTCGTGGTAACATTGCCGAGGATTTGGTGGGCACATCCAACGTCTTGAGGGGACAGAAAATACTTGAAGTTGGTTGTGGTGGTGGTATACTCACAGAACAGTTGGCTCGTTTGGGTGCCTCTATGACTGCATTGGATTTAAGTGATGAATTAATTGGTGTGGCCCGCACCCATCTGTCTCAAGAAGCTAATCCCAAATTATGTGATCTTATAAATTATCGAATTGAACCGATCGAAATGCATGCCAAGGATAAACAAAACTATTATGATGCCTTGGTAATATCGGAAGTTCTTGAACATATTGATGATAAAGTGGCGTTTTTGCAAGCCAGTGTACAGTGTCTAAAGGTATTTATTAGTTTAACATATAATTCTGCCGAGATCAGCTCCTATCTTAGGCTCAAGTCAATTTTAAGGCCCGATCGAGGATAGTTTCCACATATTTACCATAAAAAAAAACCTAGGGGCCCTGATTACAACGGCAATATTTGTTCTCATAGAAGTCCTTTCTGAGATATGAACTTACAAACCACCTTTTGGACTCTAATTCCTTTTAAATTATCAAAAGAAAATTTGGGTATAATGTTGCGGTCCTAGTTCTGACAGTACAATTTTTATGTTGTAATCAGGTCTATTGGAGCTAAATATGATAAAAAATAATTAAAAAAAGATCCGCGACCAGAACCTATTTTTGACTTCTTCCCTTTACGTATTGCTTCTAAAAAATCTATTTTTTATTTCATTAGCCTGGTGGTTCCATATTCATTACCACATTAAATAAAACCTTTACAATGTGGTTTAGTGGCGTTATAATTGGAGAATATGTCATAAAAGCTGCTCCCGTTGGTACACATCATTATGATAAAATGATATCACCATTGGATGTGCAACGTATTCTTGATACAAGTAAGTATATTCGGTTTAATATTTATACACCCTTATAATTTATTATTTTTTACCCTTTCAGTGGGTTGCAGCACGGTACTGGTTAATGGTTCCACATACGATTTTTGGCGCAACACATGGCGTTGGATTAATTCTACTAGCATGTGTTATGCTTTGCAGGCAGTTAAAACTGAAATCTAATTTCAAAATAAAGACTTGTTAATTTATAGATAAGATGTTTTCAAAACACAACAATATTGGGAGCTCAAAGAGGGGGTGTATATTAATATATTTCTATGATATTTTCAAATTTGTGTAATACACATAAAAAACAATAAAATTGCGATTAGTTATTTAGAAGCGGTTTTTTTTCATCTTATAAATTTGTATTTTAAATGAAAGATTTACTAAACCTACTTCATATATAGAGATCATTGTTACATCCTCCACAATAATGTGGAGTGTATATTAAATCAAAATATTAGTCTGTAACATCATAAGGTTCGGCTATAAAATATTCAGCCGCTAATAATTGAATGAATATTTTCATCCTGAGTAGAAGAAAAGGAAGAAATAGACAATTATATTCGATGTTACAGCTTAGCCTGAAGAGATTTTAGGAAAAGCTTTGGATTTGAGTAGGATCTATTCGGGGGAAGTAGGTTAGAGTATCAAGCTCGTATTTGCCAAGCACTTGTTTACTGTTGCTTGGAACAATTGGCACTTACATTGTTGATGTTTGGTCGTTTCTAAGCTCTTCCTTACCGTCTCATGAATGACTCCATTGGCATCTCAATTGGGGGTATTTCCAGGCGTGGATTTTTAGAAGAATATTTTTAGATGTGGATTTTTTAAAGAATATTTTTCTGGACTTACAGAGAATTAATTTTTAGGGATATTTCAAGGTGTGGACTTTTTAACGAATATTTCTGGGCGTGTTTTTATTTAAAGAATATTTCCGGGCGTGCTTTTTATTTAAAGAATATTTCTAGGCGGGTTTTTTAAAAAATATTTTTTCTGGACTTACAGGGGATTATCTTTTAAGAATATTTTTGGGCGTGGAGTTTTTAAAGAATATTTCTAGACGTGGATTTTTTAAAGGGAAAGGAATGGTGGTTCTATAACTCTGATATCTTATACACGATGGTAAATCGCTATATTCCACATGGTAACCACTACTCTCAATCCTTAGCTTTGAGTCCAAGAAGAGTGTACCTTTTTTTATATAACTCTTTTGAATTTTATGAATTTGGCAGTGTTTTTCATGTCGAAATTCTAGCAATAATGAAGGAAACTGAATAAGCCAAGAAACTATGGATTAGAAACCGCTGACTAGGTTTGGGATGTATGTAACAACCGTCCACTCGGAGACTATTGTCCATTGTGATCATCCTTTATACCTGAAAAGAGAACGGGAAAAGAAGAGAGAAGATAGTAGGAGAAGGAGAGCCTAGAGATGGTTATATAGTTATATCAGATTTTTGACAAAGCCTAGGATCTGCGAAGAAGTTATTCGGCGAGAGAATTCAGGCCAGATAGCTTCTGCAACCAGGTTATCTTGAATTTTGGTTGCACAGATCTCTCAATCGGAAGATTGAACGATTGTGAGCGTGTGCTCCATAATATCTGAAATTGTCATTAGAAATTTCCCACCAACCAGCAAGACTACATCATCGGCATAGGCTACAACCTTTATTTTATGATGATCGAATTTCAGCAGTATATCATTTATCACCAGAAGCCACCGAAGGGGAGAACCGCTGACTATATATGTCGATAGTCAAGCTGTCCTCAAGGCAATCGATTCGCAGACTGTAAATTCGAGATTAAGTCATGACTGCAAAGTAGTTCTATGCTGTTGTCAGGTGGTTCACAATCAATTGACATTATGATCGATGATAGCGTTAAGCCACAAGTTAGCTACTACATTGGCATTGATCATAAATAATTGATTTCGATTGGAAAGGAATGCAACTAACTGTTGGGATCACAGGTCACTGCATAATAAGATCTCTTAGGATCATTGTAGATTAGATCTCTTAAGTGGGAAATTAATGAAGTGGATTATCGTCGTCAGTTCATACGGTAAAATACATCGATAGTTGTGAGATAGACGCCATAAACTTTTTCTCAGATAGATCCCGTCATCATTTCCAGCTTTGTCCACAAAAATGTTGATGGCTGAGTTATCAAAACTCAAGCTCAAATCCCCTCTTCTCTTCAACTTCCTTTTTTTTCCTTTTTATTTTATTTTCAGGATGAACACATTGACTGAATTCATGTCTATTTACCAATGTCTTTGTCTTGATAGTAACTTTCAATCAGCCGACAATGTGAGGGGCATTTGTTTTAATACTTTTTTAATTGTGGTGCAATTTAACGTCGCTGTGTCAGTTCATCACAATATTATTAAACATATTTTACTCTAGTCTAATGACTTTCTGTGTTTTGGAAAATTTACCCGATAAAAGGTCATTGAGTTGTATACGTTCACATTTCATTCGTGACAGTGAGGTGTTGCAAATGTATGTCCTCATCGCATCACTTTGTAAAGAGGCAATAGACCGACCACTAGATCTTCTTTACTTTTGCAATGTTCTGAAAGATAAACAAATCAACAATGTATTTTTTAAAAGGTTTCGACAAATTGAGATGCAATTATATGAAATTGTGAAAATTGTTTTTGCAAAATATTTTATTAACCAAATTGGCAATATTTTATTAACCAAAGCAATATTTTATTAACCAAATTGGTTTTTTTCTAAAATTTTATTTTGTTTAGAGTCCCCTTTATATGTGATGGCCTTTTGGCCCAGGGAAAAATGTCCACCAATTCACGTGACAGCCAAGACATTTTAAAAAATCAAAATATTTTAGAAATTGGTTGTGGTGGTGGTATATTAACGGAAAATCTGGCCCGTTTGGGTGCCCACATTACGGCATTGGATTTAAGTGAAAATATGATTGAAATAGCCCGACAACATTTAGCCAAGGACTCAGAATTGGCAATGGCCAATCGTATAGACTATAAAGTCGAAGCAATAGAACAACATGCTATACACACAAAGAATTTCTATGATGCAATTGTGATATCAGAAGTATTGGAAAATATAGATGACAAAGAAGAATTCTTAGCGGCAGGGATAGAGACTTTGAAGGTAAATGGATTTGAAATGATATGTGTTGTATTATTTTATAAATATTTCTTTTATTGTTTTAGCCCGGTGGTTCGGTTTTCATAACGACAAATAAAACCTATACCATGTGGCTGGTTGGTGTTCTATTCGGTGAATATATTCATCGTTCGATACCAATTGGAACACATCATTATGGTAAAATGATATCACCGCGTGATGTTGAAAGGATATTGAATGGATGTAAGTTTGGTTTTAAATTAAATTGGTTTTATATTTAGACCCAAAACAAAGATTGAAAATATCTTCAACGATTCAAGATATTCTAACCACACAAACAAATGAATGACGTGGACAGTTCGAAAAGTTCTTAGCCTAGCACAAAAAGCGAGGTATAAACAGAAAAAAGTTAAGTGTTTTGGAAAATTCCATCTCTGTTATGAACACATGTTAAATTTTGTTTCGCTCTGGCAACTCCTTCATATAGAAACAGGTGTTCAAAAAAGACGCATCCGCAATTTTTTCCCCAATGAAAGCACGCATTCAATGTCTATAAATAAGGTCGTCCAGGGAGACCAGCTTGATATCAGCTGCCTCTTAAGTTTGATGTCAAAATCCATTATTGGAAATTGACTTCCATTATGAAAACGTAAGGAAAAGCCAAATTTTTGACATTAGACTTGAGAAAAACCGCTGACTTTTGCTATATGGGTGACCTATTAATAAATCTTATTCCACGCATTTCTAATTTTTCCATTGTTAAAAATTTGCGGATGTGATTTTTTTAACTGGTGACTAAACCTTTTTGAGGCTCTCATAGCAATGCTTTGCTATGTTAGGTTAAAGGATGTGCGGCAGTCGCTCAGAGATCTGTGATTCATTATGGTCTCCCTGAAAAGGAAATAAAAAGGAAAAAAGAAGAGAAAGCGGGAATATATAGCGTGAAATAAGAGGAGTAAAGTACTATTAGTCCTTTCATAGTGCATTCCTCAACATTCCTCTTCCACGTCAATTTGTGGTCCACGTTAATTTGAGGACTGTACCAAGGTATTTTGTTTCTAAGGAAAGATCTAATGTGACTCCACTCTATGATGGCAATCGGAATGTTGTGATCTTACATTTCCTAGTGAAGAGAACCATTTCTGTCTTCATGGAGTTTACAACAAGTCCATTGGCGTGTGCACAATTGGACAGAGTTAATAAGACACTCTGTCTGATGTCAGAAAAAGTCGGTAGAAATTTCGCACCGATTAGAACTACATCATCGGCATCAAGGCTACAACCTTTATAATGAGGATATCGAATTTCAGAAGTATCAAATTTTTCACCAGAAGCCATAGTAGAGGAGGTAGTACTCCTTTCTGTGGTGTTTCTTCACGGAACTCTCTCCAGTGGACGAATTTAAGACAGACAAGCCCTAAAATCCCCTGCAGAGTGATCAATACTCATTCATCTGCAGCATGGGCGGTATTACCATCTGGACCCAGGGGGTTGTAGGGTTGAAAGCTATTTATTGCCCATAACAGCTTTGGATAGCTTTTAGTGTTCTCTATCAGCTACTCCCCTTCCTTGGTTCGGACCGTATGCCGATGTGCATATCGCACTTTGGGGTTATTGTCTATACAACCAGGGAAGTGGGTGGGATGATGGAAGATCAAGGGTCTCTCTGACAAAGTTAGTGCACGTTCCTTCGCTTCGCTTTATACTACCTATAGATTTTAGATCTTGAGATATTACTCTGCGAAATCTAGCCGCTTCGTTTACGTATAGCCTTCTTGATTTCACTTGTGTACCTATTGAATTGTTCTCTGTAAACGTTGTAATCTTTACAATGTTTCGTCATACTAGCTTTATTATAAGATTTCTTAGCCTTCCTCAAGGATGCTAAGTTTTTTGATCACCATACCAGTTGTGATTTTCTCCCAGGGTATGTCAAAGGACAAAAAACCGTAGGTCGATAGGCAGGTACTCACATTAAGCTCTTCAATATACTTCCAAATGGGACTCCAATGAAAAGGATTACTGTCGTCTATGTAAGGACGAAGAGGAGCTAGAAACAATTGAACATATCCTCTGTAGATATCCATCGCTGAGTGGCAGAAGACTCAAACAGTTTGAAAGATATGAAATTGATAATTTAGCTTTCTTCTCTAAAATAGACCTCATTCAGATCCTAGGCTTTGTCAAAAATCTGGCAAGGCTAAAATAACCATCTTCCAGGCTCTTCAACTCCAACTATTTTTTTTTCCTCTCTTCCATGTTTCCATTTAGATCCTAAAATGTTTATGGAAACTTTATAACATTTAGGTATCTCTTATACGGTACCTTTTTTTAGTTAAAAATGTTTGTATTACAGTGTATGTTTGTAAATCATTGTTAATATCAACAAATTAACAAGTCAGATAATTCAGGCGTACATAAATTTATTATTTTGTTTGCGATAATTAAATTGCGGTAAACACAATTAAACAAAACTGGATTATTATCTTATAATCTTACAAAAGTAAATCGTTATGGAAGTCAATATTTGAGTTTGTTTAGAACAAAATCGCAAAACACTTTTAAGTTGAACTTAGTCACGCAACAAACAACATGTCACTTCAATCACTAAAGAGTTTTAATCGAGTGCTAATCCATGGCAATAGGTATAATTCGTATATTTTGAGTTTTCAAAATTAAATAATATATTTTAAAATATCTTCAATTATCTGACAGGTTACCCATTATATCCTGGAGTTTTGTAAGAAATGTGAAAACCAATGAAAATGTATCGGAAACAAATGCAGGATATAATCTAAGCAAACACACCCAAAGTGAAGTGAAACATCATTCAGATTTAGCCATTGATTGGTGGAATGTTAATGGTCCCATGAGGGCACTGCATTCCCTAAATAAAATCAGGTAATATCTACACACACATGTGGAATTTCCAGGATTCAATATAATGTTCCAATACTCGTATTTAGAGTGCCTTTCATTTGCGATGGTTTACGGCAACAAGGTAAACTTTCACCAAATACGAATTCAGAAACTCTCACAAATCAACAAATTTTGGAAATTGGTTGTGGTGGTGGTATACTCACCGAAAATCTAGCTAGCCTGAGTGCCAATGTAACCGGTTTGGATTTAAGTGAAAATCTAATTTCCCTAGCCCAGGCACATTTGGCCAAGCAACCAAAATTTGCTCACCTCATTCAATATAAAGTAGAACCAATTGAGACGCATGCCATGGCTAGGAAAAATCATTATGATGCCATAGTTATTTCGGAGGTATTGGAACATATCGATGATAAAATTGGATTTCTTACCGCAAGTGTTGATGCTGTTAAGGTAATTGAAGAGAAAAAATATGAGAAAAATCGAAATTACAATATTATAATGAAATTCCAGCCAGGAGGATCTATTTTCATAACAACCCTTAACAAGACCCTAACAATGTGGGTGGTGGGTGTTTTAATTGGCGAATATATGTTACAGGCAATACCAATTGGTACCCATCATTACAATAAAATGATATCTCCGGCCGATGTGGAACGAATTTTAAAAACATGTGAGTTATAAAAAAAACAGTCATAAATTCAAAGAAGTTTATCATATAGAAAAATGTTTATTGTAGTAAAATGTACAATTTACAAAATAATTATCCTTCTGGTTCCCAACAACAAATTCAATTTATAATTAAAAATCATCAAATAATTAGTAGAAATCCGAAGAGAACAAACTGGGAGAAATACACGGATCAAACGAACTCCCAGCTGTCTCTTAATTCAAACTTAGAAACAGCTGTGGTACTCAATGTGGCCGTGAACAATTTAACGGACGTCCTTCTCATATGCCATAAGGAATCCTGTCCGCTTAAATACCCTGGAAAAGAAACCCACCCCTTGTGGTTTCACCAGTAATTGGGCCCTTTACCAGAAATGTGACCATGATTCTACTGAGAAAACAAAAATACAAATACCTAATATAACAAATTTAAACAACTTGAGGTTAATATTCTCCAAAAAACTTGTTTCACGTGTAACTTCTGTTAATTTTAAATCAGATCAATTTTGAAATGCTAATTTTATTATTTTGTTTATTTCCTTTCCAGTGAACTGTGATACAATACTTGTAAAGGGTAGCTCCTACAACTTTTTCCGAAACTCTTGGCGTTGGATTAACAGTACATCGATGTTTTATGCTCTGCATGCCGTAAAACGACAATGAGATCAATAAAATTCGTACATATTTAATGTGTTGGGATTAGAATTAAAAATAAAATAAAAACACAATACATGCAAGCCTTACAGATTATTAATAAAAAAGTAGTATAATACCATTTTAAATGTTTAAATATTTTTTATCGAAGTTGAAAATCAGGAGAGCAATTAAAACAATTAATTTTGTTTAAATTGCCTATAATTCTGTGTAAAACACGTTTTGGATGTGGTAATATAATAAGAAATAATAGACAATAATAACAGCAAGTTATAAAATATCAAACAATTGACCGACAAGCCTTAAAAAAATATTCCTTAACAAAACACGCCTTGTGTAGAGCCTTGAAAAAATATTCGTTAAAAAAACACGCCATGTGTAGAGCCTTGAAAAAATATTCCTTAAAAAAACCACGCCTTATGCAGAGCTTTGAAAAAATATCCGTTAAAAAAACACGCCTTGTGTAGAGCCTTAACCTTTAAAAAATGTACGCCTTGTATAAATTCTTGAAAAAATATTCTTTACAAAGTCCACGCCTTGTATAGTCTTGAAAAAATACTCTTTAAAAAATCCACTCCTTGTATACAGACTTGAAAAAATATTCTTTAAAAATCCATTTTATTTTATATTTTTTAAATATTCACGCTAAAATGTTTTTTTTTAATCCAAGCCTTGTGTACAGCTTTGTGAAGTTATTTTTATCACAGCCTCCCCTTAAACCATCGATCGGCCCACTCCTGGTATCCCCCCAATGATTAAACCTTTCGAAAAATGTCAATTGTAAAGTCTTTATTGGGAACCGCTTTACAAAAAGCCCAGACACAACAAAGTTTACAAAATCAAAAATAGTTTATAGCTACACAAGCTATTTATTTTCTTTTCATACTATTTATATTACATTAAATATAAACTAAAAATATAATAAGTGTATTTAAAAAAACTGAAGCAGTCAATTTTGTTTCCATTTTTGTTATAATAATGCCTATTATCTAATTATGTAGATACAAATAAATATATGCAATTAATTTGTCTAATCTCTAATCATCATTGGGTTTCATAAATTTTCCTCTTTTCTTTTTCCCCGCAAATCCGTGATTTTGTCTTTCATTTGGCATTGTCACTGTCTGAGCATCATCATCATGACCATCATTATTCGCATGTCTCTTATTAACTTTCTTATATTTATTGAATTTATTTTCCATGGTGCGTCCAGCCCCAGCCGCTTTTGTGTCATGATAAAATTTGACCATTTCTTCATTGGATACATCGGTACTTTGTTCATGTCGTTTTGTTGCTTCCTTTTCGGCTTTTTCCAATTCCAACAGCCGTTCAATTTCTGGATTCATACCACGAAAACTTAAACGACCCTCAATGAGATTTTCACAGTGAACAAAACTTGGTTCCATAATGAAATTTGATTTACTGTTTTTCATGCGTTCGGTAATTTCACTGGAGTACATTTCACGTCCTGTAATAGAGGGAAAAAGAAATTGGTAATTTATTGTTGGAAAAATTCATAATATTCAATTCATGTGGTCATAATCTAAATACTCACCTTCAGCAGCTTCAATTTCTTTGTTGACTTTTTCTTTTGTCCTTTGCATAAATTTCATTTCCAATATGCCCTTGGATAGCTTGGGTTTACTTGAGTTTTTGTTGGCCATGGTGAATGTAATGCAGGATAGTTTTTTTAATTTATAAAAATTTAAAAAATTTATTTACAAATGAAATGGGAGACAGTCGTCCAATGCACCGCGTGTTGTGAAAATGGAAGTTGTAAACAAAAACAAGGAAAATCAAAATAGGGTTATATAGATCGAATATGGTCAAGGTCTATTAATAAGGTCTCCAGGGAGACCACCAGCATATCAGCTGCTTGTCAAGTTTGTTGTCAAAAATACATTATTATATCGGAAACAAAGTCCAAATAACATTGGAGTTGAAAAATGGTTAACTTTCAATTGCTGGGTGACCTTATTAATTAAGATATCTCAGGGAAACTTCTGTTAAATTCTGTTAAATTGTCCACAGAACAGAAAAATGTTTTTCAAAAATTTAGAGAACCAAGTTTATTGGATATTAACAAATGAGAACCGATCCAAAAAAAAAATTGAAATAAAATGTAGGGAATATTTCTTTTCAGTCTCCATATTGAATTATAAGTCTAAACATAGCATTAGAATCCAATTTTTCAACACTTCACTAAAGAGGTGTACACACTAACAGTTTAGACTGACAGGGTTTTTTTTATCGATAAACCATAAATATTTAAAGCGGTATACACACACTGGTACTCTCGCCCAAATTTTGCTTGTTTGATAGTGTGGCATCTGAGGTTTGTCATGACATGAACGGGTTTCAATCAAACAGGAAGAATTTAAGCCAAACCGATTGGTCTGTTCCTGTAAGGCAAGAATTTACTACATTTTTCTGCGATAACGAATTTTCTTCCTTTATAATACCGAAGATAATAGTAAAATCTAGTAGATACTTGCAGTGCGGGAACAGACCAATAATTTTTAAACATCTTAAGGCATTAAACATTTTTGACTGTCAGCTCTTTTATCGATAACTGATTAGACAAGAACCATGAATATTTTGGTGGTGGCTGATGGAAATTTAGGTTAGAGTGTCATTCAAAAGTGATAGTGTGTACAACCCATTAAAATATTATAATCAATATGAAAAATGTACTGGAACGCTACTAATATTGTAATTACATAGACATTTTCAATGTAACAAACTCGATTATTTAACCAAGAATATTTTCGTGGTGGCCTGATGAAAATTTGGACAAGAGAGTCATGCAAAAGTAATAGTGTGTACAACGTTTTATAATATTATAATTAAAATGAAAAATGTACTGGAACGCAACTAATATTGTTATTACTTGAAGAGATACGTAGACCGATTTTCAACATAACAAATTCGATTATTTAACGTTGGCTTGTAAACATATTATAAAATCGAAGACTGACAGATCAATAAAAAGAGATACATACGCTTGTAGTTGTCCTGATGGCCCTAAATCCAGCATAAAATAATAAATTATTCAATTTCCTAGCATCATGCCATCAATTTCCTCGTATCCCTTTATAGATACACTCGATTAATCGATTAGTCTAAAAGTCGATCTACACAACCCTAATGGAAATGTCAATGAATGTGAGTGAATGAATGAAAGAATAGAACAGAAAAGAAAAAAAATAAAATCCAAATGGCGCTAGTATTTCTCAAGCGCCAAATTTAGAATTTAGTTCTTCAAAAAATATAAAAATAAACACATTTACATTTGAAAATACCAATTGAATACGGGACGAAGCAATAGCTGGAACATTTGCGGAGATATTGTGATAAATTGCAATTATGGAAACGCCAGAAAATACACCGAAAAAGTCATGGCCGCCAAACAGCAATGGTGGCAGTGGTGCTGCTGCTGGATATGGAACGCCCCGACAACAGCCACCCAACGGAGAACGTGAAAAACATGAACGGACACCACAAACACCTGGACGAGCTATTGGTTCCCTGGTGCTATTAACACAAAAATTTGTGGATTTAATGATAAGAAATGGAGGGGAAATTGATCTCAAAGATGTAAGTTTTTCATCAGCTATGGCTAGGCGACATTAAAAAAATCAACCACCATTAATAACAAAAAAACACTGATATTTTGTGAGTAAGAAGTTAGCTTTTGTTATTATTGTGACGATGGCAGCGACAACGGCGTAGTCGTACAGTGTGTAATATGTGATGTGTTGTTGTTTCTGCCCTTGTGTAGTTTGTTATTGTTTTTGTAATGGTGTTTTGTTTTTTGTCTTCACCTGACTAACGCGCCAAAAGATTCTATAGAGAACCCTCATTTCTTCTAAGATTCATTGTTAATTAAGAGTTTCACTTACTACGTAATGTTTTTTGTTGTTTTGTTTTCGTTAATTGTTAATTCTCTTTTGCGTTGCGTTACTCCCGCCATCTTTCACCAACACCTCTAACCCCGCGGGCGCATTTCAATTAATTGTAGGCTGCTGACATATTAGATGTGCAAAAACGTCGTATTTATGATATCACAAATGTTTTGGAAGGAGTTGGTCTCATCGAGAAGACACGTTATTCCAGTGTTGTTCGATGGCGGTAAGTTACAAATCAAATACATCTCAAATAAAAATACATATATAAATAATAAAAAATGCTTTTCTTTGTTTACAGAGGCGGCCTGAATGGTCAAAATGACGATTCAATATGTAAAGCGGTGAAGGCACGTACCGATCATTTAATAGCATTGGAAGATGAAATTGACACACTATTGGATACCGCCCGTCGCAATCTCAAATATGTCAAAGAAGATGCTATAAATCGTTCATTTGCCTATGTTACCCGCGATGATTTACTTTCGGTATTTGGTGACGATGTGGTTTTCACAATACCCCGTCACGACGAAGAAGTGCAAATAGAAAAAAATAAGGTAAGTGTGTGTGGAATTTATTTGTGTTACTTGTTGTGGCTTAGTAATATATTTTAAGATTTGTTTTGAATTATAATTTTTTTTTTTGTAAAGAAATGATATGAAGAATTGTGGTTGAATTGAAAACATATTTTATGATCTGCAATGTGACTCAGTCAGAGAACATAAAATGTCTCAAGGGGAATGAATAATCCAAAAAAGCAAAACTAGCGAGATTTCTAGTGGTGATTTCGGAGGTGGTCTTAAGTATTGTATAGCGTCCGATCGCGTAACATTTTAAAATGTTTAACATAAGTTCTAAGGCCGCTGATTAAAATAATACACTTTTTTCTTGCGAACATCCATATTTGGGACTGTATTTATTTTATTTAATTTCTTTTAATCTATGGAACGAGGTAAAGGTTACTTACATTCCAAGCCACTCTGCACCAAAGGACTATAGACTTATTAGATTATCATCCTTTCTTCTCAAGACCCTCGATAGACTGATCGACCTGGAGATTAAGAGTCGTATAGACACCACATCTCTTAGCAACTCACAACACGTATACATAAAGGGCAAGTCTGTAGAATCTGCACTGCACGAGGTGGTAAATTACATTGAGAGGAATATGGAAAATTCAAAATTTACTTTGGCCGCCTTCCTAGATATAGAGGGAGCCTTTAAAAACGTTAAACTTGAATCCATAAACCACTTACTTAAAGATGTTGACATTCCTGAAACCTTTAGGTATTGGATAGATAAAATGCTAAACAACAGAATTATAAATCCAAGTGTGGGAGATACAAAAATCAGGAAAACGGTAACTAGAGGTACACCTCACCTATTGGTAATTTTGTTTTTGCAAAATAGTCAGGCTGAATCCCAGTTTGTTGTTTTTATAAAAAAACAACTATTTATTAGTGGGGAATGTATGGTATTGTTTGCCGGAGGGGTAAGACAGGGAAGACTATAGTTTCGGATCACGCCACTGATCCTCATTAGATCCCTTAGTTTTTTGTTGGGATATTCTCCCCAGAAGTTATTGCTTCTATACAAAAACCGTTCATACCCAAATGTCTCTTGTAACAAAGCGAACTACTTAGCTGACCAACGACATAAACTGTATGAGAATTTCGCTGGAGCTTCACTTCGAGGTTAACAAGGCATTTACAAACAATTCCATACCTTTCCCACTGTTGTGTGTTGTCACATCGCGACAAATGCACACAAGGCATTTGGAAGACAGCGGAACTGATAAAAAGTCTGAATGCAGAGATCGTTGAACCGGTGACTATCTTTGTGGATAGTCAGGCGGCTCTTAAAGCCATCAAATCCTGTTACATGAAATCGGTGGCCGTCCTTAAGTGTAGAACAGTTTTGGAAGAACTTGCTTACAGCTATCGGCTATGTTGGGTATGAAGACACCGTGACATCATGGGTAATGGAAAAGCCGAACGAATAAGCTAGAAGAGGATCTCAATCTACATATCTAGCAATTGATGGCTCAATCGTGTGTTATCTTTATCGTAACTTTGAGGCGGTCTTCGACGAAAGAGCCTATGAACTTTAGCACAACGAATCTAGGTGCAATGTGTCAAGATCTATTTGGCCGACTCGGTCTACCAAAAGGACACACTGTTGAACCTGACCAAAGCTAAAATAAAAGTAATGACAGGAATCATTACTGGTCATTGCAATATCAGGGCCATTACCAGTAAATGGGACCATGATGCTATTGATTACTGTAGAGGAGACGTAGACAATTGAGCATCGCCTGTGTCGGTGCCCAGTCCTGGTCTACAGACGACAGACTAGTGGGTGCTCACTTTCCACCGAGTCTTAGTTTCTTCTCAACAACGGAACCTGCTATAATATACAGCATAATAAGTAACCTAAAGTGGTTGGAAAAAGTGCAACCTTGGCACGTAATATATCTTCTGTCCGATCTCTATAGCCATTGATACTATCTCATACTTACCTTCTCACAATTCCTTGTAAGCTTCTCATCTCTCGCGGGGGTGAAGCAATGATATCCCCCAATATTCGGTATTTGGTATTCTCATTGGTTGTCAAATCTCACTTCCGAAATTATCAATATCGATCTGCGCGTTGCTATAACCCCATATAACGGAAGCCCTGCTATTCGGTATTATGAAAATTTAATATATATTTTCGCGTCTTTTCGGTATAATAACATGAGTATTTTCATAGGATCCCCCATTAATTTCAGATATTTTGAATATCAAACTAATGGTGGAGGGTATAAAAAGTTCGAATTTAAAATCTTGGTCTTAGCAGCATAGATTAACCTATATAAAACTTATATTCCTAATGATTTGTTTCGATACATCTTTAACCTCATATGCATATCTTTTATCAACAAATAAATGCAAACACGCCTTTAAATTTTTCTTGATGTTGTTTTTGCTTTGTTTTGATTATATGCAAGTGGCAGTATTTCTATTTTTAGTTTTTATTTTTTTCTTATCTTGTTTTACCCATTCAATTCTTTCGATTGTTTATTAAAAAAAAAGTGCGTTGTCAATTTCATATTTGTTTTCGCACATTTGATGAAATGCAGTATGGAAAGAATTCAAATAAATAATTTCAAGTCAATGGCATGTGAAAGAGCTCTAATGTACAATTAAAATGTTTGTGTGAGAATCTTATGGTGCAAATGGAAATAATAAAAGAAATGTCCAGCACCACCACCACGGTTAATGCAATAATGTCATTATTAACCACATTAACATATAGAATACTTTGTATACTTCATATTCATACAGAAACGAACTGTTTCTCTAACCTAAGGAAATCGAATGGCTTACGACCAAACACCTTTGTAAACAAAAATATGTTTGTATACCGTCAGTTGTAAGGTTAGTTTTTTTTTCAAAGCCAAGTCGTGCACTATTAACTAAAAAACAATTCGTGACTCTAAGGATGTTCTTCATGATATACGACGGATGGTTAATTTATGCTGGGTTCCAGGACATTGTAACATAGAAGAGAATGAGATTACCGACAAGCTTGTTCGAGGCTCGAGGTTTACAGTCGTTTAATCTTCCGATTGAGAGATCTGTACAACCGCCCATTGGCTTCTTTATTGGCAGAATTCGTCTGATCTACGGCGAGGTGGTCGGCAACAGATGGTCAAGCGAACCTGAATGCAGTATCTCGAAAACTTTCTGGCCAGAATTCTCTCGCAGTAGAGCTTCTTCGCTGTTGTCTCATACTAAGAGATAGAGAGAGGAAGAGAGATTAAAATCGTTGTGAGGACCATAACAGGTCACTGCAGTATTAGATCACTCACTTCTAAATGGGATATCAACGGGGTGGATTACTGCCGTCTATGTGAGGACGAGGAAGAGCTAGAAACAATTGAACATATCCTCTGTAGGTGTCAATCGCTGAGTGACAGAAGACACAGACAGTTTGGCAAATATGAAATTGGTAATCTAGCATTTTTCTCAGGAATAGACCCCAAACAGATTCTACATTTTGTCAAAACTTTGACATAGTAAAAAAACCACATTTCTGAAACTCATTTCTCCTCTCCAACTCCCAATATCCTCTTTCCACTCTCTTTTCATGATCATAATGGACAAACTTCTCTGAGTGAACGGCTGCAATTAGCAACCGTACATTCATAACCTATAACGGTACCCCCAAATTTCGGTATTTGAGGGACAATGTGCACGTTTTTAACCGAATTGGCTCCAATTTGATATGAAACAAGTGAAAAAGCGTTCGGCCGGGTCGGCCGGGTCAAACTTTGGATACCCTCCACCATAGATATACTGGCAGGTACTAGAAATGAAAATATAGGGAGCATACCAAAAAGTGGACCTATACCGACATTTCTAAAAAGGGATTATGTAAACCATAATAAAAAAATTCAGTAATTTTTAATGGATAATTATACACTGTGGCTAATCGAAATATTGGTTTTAGACCCACGTTTCTTTGGACCAAATCCGTTTCAAAAAATTTAGATTTCATCCAAACTTTGTCCATCTTATTATTTTTTCCAATCTTAGTTTAAATTCGAAGATGGGGAATATCGGAGGTTTCCTCCATACAGGGACTAGGCCTAAATGGAACCTTACGTTCTACTTTTTTATCTCGATATCCTCCGCAGGTGAAATGATTACATCAGAGTCTTAGAACCAAACTCAAAACTCGAAACAAATCAGATACTACAGATACTGGGGACTACCTAAAAATGGGGCGAATATTAATAATTTTTGGTAGTGAGATTTGGTACCATATACGACTACAAAATACCAATTTGCAGCAAATTCGGTTGAAAAACGCGCTCAAGAACCCCAAAATTCCGAAAATTGGGGGTACCCTTATATGGGGGCTATCCGAAAAAATGGACCTATATTCATAATTTTTTGTGGAGAGATTTGGGACCTATTAAGAACTCAAAATACTAAATTACAGCTAATTCGGCGGAAAAATACGATCAAAATACTCAAAATTGGGAGGTACCGTTATATGGGGGCTACCAGAAAAAGTGGACCTACATTTATAATTTTTTGTGGAGACATTATGTACCCAATACAGCAAATTTCAGCGAATTCGGTTGAAAACCCAAAATACCGAAAATTAGGGTGTATCATTATATGGGAGCTATGCTATGCCGAACTTGACCTGCCTGCAGACAAAAGTCAACCCTATGCAAAATTTCAGCACCCTAACTCAATTCCTTCAGAAGATAGCGTGATTACAACAGACGGACGGACATGGCTAGATCGTCTTAGAATACACTGATCAAGAATATATATACTTTATAGGGTCGGAAATGAATAATTCGATGAGTTACAAACGGAATGACAAAATTAATATACCCTTCATACTATGGTGGAGGGTATAAAAATATCAATATTGATTCATGCTTCGGATAAAAATTTGCTCCGCCATGTTCAGTAACATCGGTGGTCCAGGTGACTTGAAAAGAATATATCGCCCATCGCCAGTTTTTCATAGCTAATTTCAGATTTTATCAGAGATTCATCGTCCCAAGTTTGAGTTTGGATGTGCTGTGGCTGGCTAAGGCACATCGATGCCCAAATTTCAGCAGTCCAAAGTCTCTAATCCACAATTATTCAACCATCTATCATTTTTTATTAATACTACCCATGGTTCTTCGATATTATTTCCTGAAATTTTGCTGATTCGTTATCACCTCATATGTTTAATTTTTATCTATGCTTTACTCCCTCTACTATTTTTTTTTTTTTTCAGAATTCTTTATACATTTCATTGGACAATGGCAGTACAATCGATGTACGATTAGTTACAAATCAAGGACGCTGTAGTACAACAAAACCCGAAACAGAATCTGCCCGGCAATATTCACGTTTGGAAACACCATCACCCACACTATCATCATCATCGTCAACGTATTCAACAACATCGGGTACCCTGCAACAAACCTCCACCAAAGCAAATCTAGTCAACGAAGAGCACACCTACTTTTGTAATCCCGAGCTGAAAGAAGAAATGGAGGCGTTGGAAAATAAGCTGACCGCCCGAATTGTATTGCAAAATTGTACGGCGGGTCATTCGTTGAGACGATTCTTTCCCGATGATCCATATATGGGTGAGTTGGCAATATTTATTTGAATTTATGTTTGTTTGAAATATTAACGGGTTTCTTTTGTTTTCTCTCCCTCTCTTTTTTTACAGAAAATCCCCCTCTAATGCCTTTGAATCCGCCACAAAACGATTATCATTTTGATTTAAGTCAAGATGAGGGTATATGCGAACTATATGATATACCCTGTTGTCCATAATAGTGTGTGTGGTGCTGGTGAAGAGGAAATTGAAATAACATCCTTTTTATTTTCGAGTTTGAGTGCGCATTTAAAGGAGAATAGTTTTTCACACCCTCTTCTCCTTATATTTTTAATTTTTTCCCTTCCCCTTTCCCTTAACCAAATATGATCGTCAACAAAACAAAAAACATAGTGCAAATATTTAAAGTTGTAATGAATAGCAAACTTAGTTGAATTAATCTAATGACCAACTTGATGAATCAAGTAAGGAAAAAAGAGAACAAGAGAGAGAGAGAAGAAAGAAGGAAAATTGGTTAGATTTGTATAGTGTAGCATATATATAAGTACGACTTTCCTCCTTGTTTTGGCGTTTTCTTTTCTGCAGATTATTTTTTATTATTATTATTTCTTTAGTTTATTATTATTTTTTTAATCAAAATTTATTATGACTGTAATTTTTGACTTGATCGTGAAATCTACATCCCAAATATATATATATATATATATATATTTCAAAGAGGGTTTTAATCGATCCGTCAATTTAAATCACATTTTCTTTGCATTTTTAATTTACTTCCAAATTTATTTAATTATTATTTTTCCACAATATTTTTTTATTTAAATATTATTTTTTTTAATTTTTGTTTTTCTCATTGGCTTCCAAATTACCTCCATTTTATTTTATTTTTTTATTATTTCTTTTCTTAGACAATTAAAAAAAATCATTTTCCTTTTAAGCAACAATTTTAGGCAATTGTATATAAATATATAATGCAATATTAGACTGTGACGGCATGTCCAAAATTATACAAAAAATATATACATATATTCTTTTAAATTTTAATAAAACAAAAGGTCTTAATTATTATTTCGTCTGCTATCGAATGATGTCATAACTTTTCTTTGCTAATGGCTAAATTTTAAAGATGTGTTTTTAAGCTACATATTATATATTTAAATTAAGCAATCAATATTGACTTTTAATAACAACAATAATAACTTGCCTAATTTATTCAGTAATTGTTTGCATTTTTTATTGGGGTAAACGCATTGGGAAAATGTTGACTGATATTGCTTAGGTTCCAGAATCAGCAGCAGAATCATTATAAAAACCACCAAAAGACAGATTGAAGGTTAATCCGATGTGAAAACAGCACCGGAAGTCAGCAGTGGTCATTACGACAGTTTTGGACCTATCCGTACTCCGCCAATCATGCCACATTGTTTGAGGACTTCGAGAACACTTGCCTCCGGCCGAGTTTGAAACGTTTGGTAATCAATAATATTTGTGGATGTCAGTCTTACGTGGAGTTCCTGAATAAGAAGTCCAAATCCCGTAGAGTGAAGCAGAGAGTTCCTGAGGGTGGAATAATATCTCCGAAACTGTTGAACCCCTACTTTTCCGGTATTTCATGCCCTCCACAGACGGCATTGAGAGTCACGTATGCAGATGATTGCATGATATATTGTTGAACACATGGACTGCGAATATGAGAATGTCATTGAATTTTCAGGACGAGGGCACACAATTTCGACCACCAACTACACTCACAATTTTGGGGGTCAAATTCAACAGCATATTCAAATCGTCCGCACCAACCACAGCTAACTGCGAAGTTGAAATGTAGTAACACATACTTGGGGCACATTTCATTTTCATTTATTTTTTTTTCACTTTTATTTATTAAAACTCTTACATGTACACAAAGCCTTTTTTATTCGAAACCCCCTTTGCAATATATTTACCTTCTCCGCTCATAATCGATTTGCTGAACCAAAAAAAAAAAAAACACTGCGGGAATCTATAAGCGGCTTCAGACCTTGTAAATCCAACATAGACCAAATTTTCACTCTGCGCTAAATCCTGAAAAAAAACCCTAGAACCCACCCATCGACACATTTCACCTATTCGTCCGACTATAAAACTGCATTCGACAGCCCTATCCGTTCAGAGGTGTTTAAAGTCATGTCTGCGTTCGGTATTCCCGCAAAATTATGCGGGATAACTTTGAGTGGTTGAGCAGTTTAAGTCGGAAATGACCTATCAGAGCCCCTTAATATCGAACGAGGATTCAGACAAGGTGACAGTTTGTCGTGCGACCTTTTTAACATGAACTTGCCTTCGAAGGAAAATTCGCATCTCGACCTACTAATTTACGGTGATACTATACGGCACGTTTATAGTGCTTCGCATTGGATGCTTCTCGGGGCAGTTCCGACCATTGTTGTCGTTGTCCTTTGCTTCATTCGCGATCTGCCTTTGAAGCTTATTGTCGGCATGTGCCGACACAGGACCTGTTGGAGTCAGACTTGTCTTGTCTTCTTCGATAAACAGGGTATACACTTCCTTCGTTGATGCCACACAGCAATCCTCCTGTGTAGACTTGGTTGGAATCAACGTGTTGTCCAGCTCCTCATCATCAGTCAGGGTAAGATTTAGTAGCAGTTCCAACGGAAGTGTATCCCACAAGCCTGTACAGTTGTTCGAAGAGTTCCCTACTCTGTTCCTCTAGACTATCGTGAATAGATCTAAGGATCCAATTTAGGTCGTCCCCTGCCAGAACTACAGTCTGATTAGTAGCAGAAGACCAAGCTGATGGTATCAACGCGCAAGACGTCCAATAGACTCGGACCAACTGTGTAATTGGAAAACTGCAGCTTCGAGGTAGTGAACGATTTTATATACCGCTGTACCGCCATAAACGAAACTAATGACATCAGCTTTGAAATCAGGAGGAGAATATTTTTGGCCGACAGATGCTACTGGGGTCTGAGTAAGCAAGGCCACCTCTCACCAGACCAAACTCACACTCTACCAGACGCTGATACTACCCGTGCTGTTGTATGGATCTGAAACATGGGTACATACGCTAAGAGATGGAGTGCTTGAAAAAAATCCTCCGGAAAATATGTGGGCCGATCTGTGTCTTGGAAAATTATTCTATAAAAATATCCACGCCTTATATAGACCTTAGAAAAATATTCTATAAAAATATCCAGGCCTTATATAGACCTTGGAAAAATATTCTATAAAAATATCCACGCCTTATATAGACCTTGGAAAAATATTCTATAAAAATATCCACGCCTTATATAGACCTTAGAAAAATATTCTATAAAAATATCCAGGCCTTATATAGACCTTGGAAAAATATTCTATAAAAATATCCAGGCCTTATATAGACCTTGGAAAAATATTCTATAAAAATATCCACGTCTTATATAGACCTTGGAAAAATATTCTATAAAAATATCCACGCCTTATATAGACCTTGGAAAAATATTCTTTAAAAAATCAACACCTTATATATAGGCATTGGAAAAATATTCTATATAAAATCCACGCCTTATACAGACCTTGAAAAAATATTCTGTAAAAAAATCCACTAAATATTTAGAAAAAATTATAAATAAATAAAAAACCTGTTAATTTTGTTTTATATATTTTCTATATATTTTTTTTTTTCTTTAAAAAGTTTGATTCATATATATAAAATATACCTAAAAATCTAAGCGATAATTATAAAAAATACAAGAAACAAACACACAGTCGTTGGGGGCTACTTCTCAACAGCTACTTCACTTCCTTTTGGCTTTTTTCCAATTATTTTTACCACCACCGCCGCCACCGGTCTTAAGGCGTTTGCGGGCTCCAGTAAACTGTTCGGAATCATCAAAATCATCACCTGCAGCTCCCTTCTTAAAACGTCCCTTGGCACCCTTAGACTCCTCAATATCTTTCAGCTCCAATTTGGCGGTACGTTGAGCTTCACTAACACGTTCCTGCAGAGCCATTACCTCATCCTCTTCACATTTATATAGCGGCAATTGTTTACCCAGCAAATGTTCGATACGTTGATACAACTCGACATCGTATTGGGTGACAAATGTTATAGCTTTACCCGAACGACCAGCTCTGGCAGTACGACCCACTCGATGGATATAATCTTTACTATGGGTGGGTATATCGAAATTTAACACCACATCTACATGGGGTATATCAAGACCACGTGAAGCAACATCGGTGGATATGAGAATTGAACGATTTTTCGCTTTGAATTTATTCAGCGCCGCCAAACGTTTATTCTGAGACATTTGACCGTGCAGGGGAATGGCAGCCAAGCCCAAAGCTCTTAACATAAGAGCTGTCTTGACGGTGTTGTTGCATGTACTGCAGAAAATCATAAAACTATTCCCGGCCAATTCATTGAGTATGTGCACCAAGTAGACGTCTTTATATTTCACTGGGATGAAAATGTAGTATTGTTGCAGCTGTTCCACAGTTTGATATTTATTTGAGACTTCAACCTTGACTGGATCCTTCAGAGAGGCTCTTTGCAACTTCTTCACTTTCTTTGTCATTGTGGCACTGAAGAGGAAAGTTCTCCGCTCCTTGGGTAGGACTTTAAGAATCTTATCCAATTCCACCTCGAAATCCATATTGAGAATACGATCTGCCTCGTCCATGACAAGATATTTAATAGCCTTCAAATTGAAACCCTTCAAATTTTCCAAATGATCCACCAAACGACCAGGTGTGACAATAATAATGTGAGGTTTTTTGCCCAATTGCAGGGCCTGGGATACCATGTCCATGCCGCCGACAACAACACAGCATTTTACACCAATTGAGCTGCCTAAAATGGGAATGAAAAATAAATTATAAAATTGGATTTAAAAAATCCATTTTCTCCTTACCCAAGGCCTCAAATTGTTCTGATATTTGAAAAGCCAATTCACGTGTCGGTGTCAAAATCAAGGCGAAATATCTCTGGGGATTCTCTAGCAAAGCATGCAATATGGGCAGGGCAAAGGCACCGGTTTTACCCGAACCTGTCTCAGCAAGACCAATAACATCTTTACCCTGCAAGGCGACGGGAATGGCCTCTTTTTGAATCTTTGACGGGGCCTTCCATTTGAGTTCTTCACATGCCTTGACCAGCGTTTCATTTAGACCCTGAAATAATAAATTTATCATTATTTTTTCTTAAATATTAATTTCATTCCTTCTGGACTCACCAAATCTTTCCAAGACAAATCCTTTTCCGCTTTATCATCATTGCCATTGACCGCGTCACCTCCATTGGCCTGATTTTTCGAGACCTTTTGATTTACATCCTCATCATCATTTTCTGATTCGGCATTTGATTCATCTTCTTGTTCCTCTTCACCAATGTCACTGTCCTCTTGCTCCTCATCCAACTCCTCTTCCTCTTCTTCGCCGCTAACAACATTCTCCTCATCTTCTGATGTTGTGGACATTTTTATTCAATGTTTTCTTTGATTATTTTATGGGGGGGTAAATTAAATGAAAATACAGGAACACGTGCAATGCCTGCCGATTGTTGTGGTAGTTCATTGGAACTATTCCGGGATAAGTAAATCGACAGTTCCAGTTCTTTAATTAATATAATTCCTTTCTCTCATCCAGTTCCTTTTTTGAACTATTTGAAGCAAAGGAACTGTATACGTATCCCTAGCAAAGGAACTATAAAGAGCAAAGGAACTATATATGGAAAAACAAAAAAAGAATGATGAGAGAGAGATTCAAAAGAACTATGTAGTAGTCGGAACTATATGGAGCTAAGGCACTATTTGGAGTAAAGGAATTATATGGAGCAAAGGTTTTTCAAAGGAACTATATGGAGCAAAGGAACTATATATGGAAAAACGAAAAAAAAAATAAAAGAGAGAGAGAGATTCAAAAGAACAGTGTACACACCTTCATTTTTGTTAATTGTCGTTCTGCCAAGACTTTTTTATCGCAAACCTTCGCCAACAAATGGTCTGTTCCAGTACTTTTTATACCCTCCACCATAGTATTATTTAATTTTGTCATTCCGTTTGTAACTCATCGAAATATTCATTTCCGACCCTATAAAGTATATATATTCTTGATCAGGGTAAAATTCTAAGACGATCTAGCCATGTCCGTCCAATCACGCTATCTTCTGAAGGAATTGAGATAGGGTGCAAAATTTGGAAATTTTGCATAGGGTTGTCTTTTGTCGGCAGGCAGGTCAAGTTCGAAGATGGGATATATCGGTCCACGTTTAGGCATAGCTCCCATATAAGGGTACCCCCAATTTTCGGTATTTTGGGGTTCTTGAGCGCGTTTTTCAAGCGAATTTGTAGTAAATGTATCCACAAAAAATTATAAATATAGGTCCTCTTTTTCTTGTAGCCCCCATATAACGGTACCTCCTAATTTTCAGTATTTTTTGGGTTTTTATCGTATTTTTCCACCGATTTCGCTGTAATTTAGTATTTTGAGTTCTTAGCAGGTACCAAATCTCTCCACAAAAAAATTTAAATATAGGTCAATTTTTTCGGATATACCCCATATAAGGGTACCCCCCAATTTCGGTATTTTGGGGTTCTTGAGCGCGCTTTTCAACCGAATTCGCTGCAATTTTGTACATTGGGTTCATATTGGGTACCAAATATCTCTACTAAAAATTATCCGTCCGTTGCGTTATGTGTTATCGAAAATACACCAACCACAAGGAAACGAAAACACAAACGCTCGAAGTTGTTGTGCGCTGCGCTTCGGAGTTAAATATATTTTAACTTTTTGCGTGCGTTAACGCGATAACAAAAAACGCTGAACGCGAACATTCTGTTTAGCCCTTTAGTAAAGTGACGCGGCGATATCTCAAGCTATTCCCTTGAAATGTTTAAACCTTAAAAAAAAATATTTTGTGGCTTAGCCACCGTAGTGGCTGCAGCTCAATACGACTGACTATGTTGATGTGCACGTATAGATTGTAAAGCTCATGGTTCATTCGACGCCGATATTCACCATAGACGCAGATCGGCCCGTAAATCTTTCGAATAATTTTTCTATCAAACGCCCCAAGAGCTACCTCATCTATTTGCACAAGCACCCATGCTTCAGATCCATACAACAGCTCGGGTAGTATCAGCGTCTTGTAGAGTGTGAATTTGGTCTGGTGGGAGGTGGCCTTGCTTTAACACTGTGGATTTTCTAAAGAATGTTTCCTTTTTTTTTCAAAAATTAATAGATAATCACTGAAAAATGGTGCCATTCACTTAATAACGACACATGTCCACTAACCCAACCAACTTGACAACAATCAACCTGCCACAAACATATGGCAACCCCCATTTCTACCCATTGATTTATTGATTAGAAAAAAAGTGACGTTTGTGTCAGTAGTAGAAAAATTTTTCCAATTCATATACACGCGAAAAGAAATAAATTCCTCCGTAAAGAGAGCTAAAAAAAATTAAAATAAAATATATTTGTTCCATTATTACTAGTATGTAAAGAAAACACAAAAAAGAACGCGGAATTCGGTAAACAAAAATTTGGAAAATTAAAGTGAGTGTCGGTGAATAGAAAATTGAAGAAAAAAAGTTATGAATAAGAAAATTTGCTGCTCACTGAAAAGAAAGTCGACGACAAAAGCAAGAGCAAAACCAACGAAAAAAATCTATAACAATGTCTTCTTGGCATTAAATGAGAATGAATGATTGTGTATTTGTTGAAAAAAATAAGCAAGATGAATTTTGTTTTTGAATGCTGATAAGAAAGAAAAAAAGAGCAAGAGCAGTGTTTAGATTTTATGAAGCAAAAATTGTGTGTGTGTGTTGTTTTCCAAATTCCCATTTTTTTAGTTTTGTTCTACATTTTATACTGAGTTTTTTTTTTTCATTTTTTGCATTGGAATCGCGCACACACATCCTTCTTCGTCCATTGAAATGTCTTTGGGATACACAACATAACGTACGTCTTTTTTTTGTTCTGTCTTCTTCCTTTCGGTTTCGGTACATTTAGCAGTTGACAGTGCAGTTGCCGTAACAATAGTAGCAGAGACAGAGAGCAGCAGCAGCAGAGACACCAACAGCATCATCACCATCAGTTACAGTATAGAGTTGTATTGTAGAGAGACGGAGTGTTGTAAATGAGTTGTGTGTGTTTGTTGTTGTTATAACTCTCCGTTGACGTCAACGTCACCGTCAACGACTGAGAAAAAAGGAGCAGCAAACGAGTAACTTTTAACGAAATAATAACCATTAATAAAAACCACCAGACAAAAACGACGGTCGGACAGACATACCGACGACCAAGTTGTAAAACAAGAAGAAGAAGCAGCACAATTTTGTTGTAGGTGGAGAGGTGTCAAAAGAGAGAGAATAACGAGTTGAGCAAACACACTCTTGCACACACGCATTTGAAGCGGGTGGTGGGAGTGAGACTAAACGCAAACGCACTACCAACAACAGTGGCAAGAATCAAGAACTGTCAGGCAAAAAGGGCCAAGGAATAACAAAAAAAAAAAAAAAAAAAAGTAGTACAACTGCAAATAGCACCCAAAAAAGAACAAGAAAATAGCTAAATAATTACACATAATAGTAGTAAGAACAGAAAAAAGCAACAACAACATAGAAAATTATTAAATCAAAGCCCTCCTCTGTCGCCCAGCTGAGTTCGTGTGTGTGTATATCCCAAACTCTTCCCCATAAACGAACGAAAGAACGAAGAAGGCAGCAACAGCAGCAAGCCACAGCAGGATAATAACCTAACCTAGCCATATGAAGAAATTTTAATAATCAATCTCAGAATTCCTATAGAGAGATCTCATCCAAAGTCTAAAAGACTAAGAAGAAGAACAATCACATTTCCTACAAAAAAAGACACAAAAACAAGAACAAACACCTCTTACATATTCCTGCATGAAAGACATCCTAGTGGGGTAACAACGGCTCCTAGTTTGTGGATAGCAGAATTGTGAAAAGGGAACTCCTCCTCACCCACTAAAACGGAAGAAGCCAAAGTGTGTCACATCAAAGTGCATTTGTGTTGTTGATGTTGTTGTTGGCCCAAATTTTTGCCGATGTATGAACAGCAGCACCACAAGCAAGCAACAACAACCCCGTTCGTTCTGATGTAAAACTTTAGAAATCAAGAAAATTAGAACAAGAATACCAAAAAGAAAAAAGCAAAGCAAATCCAGAACAGCCATCCAATTGTAGAACCCCACACAGAAGTCTAGCAAAAGGAATCAATCTTCTCCCACACCCCACACAGATTTTGCCAGGCCTAAAAATACTTATCGACAACAACCACAATCCAATATCAACATCCACCAGAACCACCTCCACCATCACCATGAATCCAGCCACAGATCCCTGGATAATTACACAACGAGAAAAACTGAAATATGTGGAACAATTTAAGGCATTACAGCCGCAGAATGGTTTTGTTACCGGCGGCCAGGCAAAGGGTTTCTTTTTGCAATCACAATTGCCGCCTTTAATACTTGGACAAATATGGTAAGTCTGACTGTCTGTCTCATCAGCAACATAATAATCAGCAAACATAAACCTCAGCCGATTAGCTTCTGAGTGACTCATACGTTGAAGTATTAAAAAATATATAAACCCCCCAATATAGAGCGGCAGCAGGCGATATGTATGTTGTAAATTCCTCTTTTTTGCTTCGATAAAAAATATCGCTTGCTGTCGTCGTACATCTCAACCTCCTCCTCTTATACTTGAGACGGATGGTTTCTTGTTTACACTTATATAGTATTTCTATTGTATTGTCGTTAATGATTTTCTTTATTCATATTTTTCTTCTTCTTAGTTTTGCCTTTAACCAAACTCTGATAATAGCTTTTTGAAAGAACTTCTTAACATGAAAGAAGCAGAAGCTTTAAGGAAGAGTCAATGACCCTGATTAGATAGATGTAGGTGATAGTCTCAAGAGGTTATTAATTAGGATATGAAGTGTTTTGAGAAGTCATAAATTCGAGGCGATGCTAATGATAAAGAACAGAAGAAGAATGTTTGAGGACCGGTTGTGGATTGTATTATAAAGACTTGCCTGTTGGTCCCTTTTTACAACGCCTCTAATTATATTTCATTAAAGACCCCACATTTTGGGTATATTCAAAGTCCAAGACCAATTTGTATGGTGGATTATTAAAAAGTTTGTAAAAGGACCATCAGAGGACCTTTGATATGCATTTTTAAAAGGGTCAATGGAAAATCAGTATTAAAACGACCTTAGGTATTGATTTTTTTAAAAAATGTTAAAATTTAATGAATTTTTAAGGGCCAATAGGGGGAGTTATGCGTTAAAACGACCATCGGTATTGATTTTCTAAAGTATTTTTTAAAGGACCATTAGTGGATCTAAGGCGTGTTTTTTTAAGAATTGTACAAGAATTGAATTATAGCAACCCTGCAACGATCGCTGCATCCAAACTTTTTATCAATGCCGCTGCCTTCCTAATAGCAAAGATTTCAGGTTGGGAAATACTACAGTTGCTACCCAGCTTGTAGGTAATTCAAGATGATTCAATTTGATTCAATGATTCAATACAAAAAAATTAATAAATAAATAAATATTTTTTTTTTGGAAATTTAGAATTGCGACTTAAGGCAATACAAATAGAAAACGAGCTAGTCAAGACTGATGCAAATCAGTCTACGACTCACAGGACTGCAGTTCTGGGAGAGGACGACCTACATGGGACCCTTAGTATTATCCGCGATATTCTAGAGAAACAGAGTAGGGAACTATTCGACCACCTGGACAGGCTTGTACCGGAAGAGCAAAGTGTTGATACACTTCTGGAGGAACTGCTACTAAATCTTACCCTCACTGATGATGAGCTGGGTACTACGCCGATTCTGGCCAAGTCAACATAGGAGGATTGCTGTAGCATGCATTCGATGACAAAGGGTTTGGATATCAATTTGAAACCCTTTAACTGCTGTTTGCAAAAATGTAATTGTAGAAGAGATTCTAGTCGAAAGTCTTAAATCCCCAAAACTATCCCATTTAAAAGTAGATTCTGTAGTGAAGCTTGTATTGGGATCCGTTTCTTCTGTGAGAGACTTGTTGAATAAATTAATCTCGTTCCATGACCTCCATTTTGTTCGTTTGTTGTGGTTCTAGTTTTCTCTAGTAATCCACCGAACTTAATACCACATATTTTGTTGTACGATTTTTTATATTAAGATTTTTTATGATAGCGTTATTATTTTTCAAATTTCAATGTGTCAATATTTTTTTTTTCAAATGTTTGGTTTGAATATTTGACAAACTACGCCCCATAATTCCCAAACAACAACAACAGCAACATGTGATAATACACAAAAGATGATTTAGCGTGAGTGTGATTTAAGCTGTGATGTTATTCTCCGGCCATATCATTTTATCCTCCTTGTCTCATAATAAAATATTTATGTATGTTTTTGTACATGACATTGTTAGGATTTATATACCACAATATACGTACATATGTGCATTTGTATGTTCATGTAATAAATTTCGCAAGACTATGTTATATTTTATGTCATGTCGTTTCCCGTATTTGTTGCTGCCAATAATAACTTGAACTTTGTTTTCCAAAAAGAGAAAATGGTACACCATTTCAGACATTGTAAGGTCTTGTTTGCCTGCATTGGAAGACAATGTCAAAAAAATATATTGAGATCATATCAATTGCGAGTGAAGACAGTTTGTAACAGAAAATGATTTACTCTGGAAATAAGATGTTTGTCAACCCCTGATGAATCTTAAGATTCCGCAGATTGTCCGAGTCTGTTTATTTGATATTCACAGCTACCCAAAAAATTGTATTGGGCTTTCCACTATCTACAGCCTGTGGACGCGTCCGTTAGCATTCAGCTCTGCTCCCCGAAGGCGGAGAATGGGAGCTATATCTAAATCAGAACCGATCCCATGCTATAGAAGGATATAGCGATATTTTTTTTTAAAATTCGGGATTTTTAGATTTCGTCGGTTTAAACGATTTCGACTGTATTTATTTCAGTTTTTTTTTTAATTTTTTATACCCTCGGCCATAGTATGGATGATATATTAAGTTTGTTTTTCTTCACAGTGCGCTTTTCTACCAATTTCGCCGAAATTTGGTACAATGGGTTGTTACTGGGTACCAAATTTCTCCACAATTAGTTATATACATAGGTCCACTTTTTCTGGTAGCCCCCATATAACCGTAACCACAAATTTTCAGTTTTAAGGGGTTTTGACCGCATTTTTCAATCAAATAGGCTGTAATTTAGTACTTTGAGTTCTTCTAGGATAGCAAATCCATTTTTTCGGGTAACCCCCATATTAAGGTACTCCCAATTTTCGGTATATTGGTGTTCTTGAACGCATTTTTTCAACCAAATTCGCGGTAGTTTGGCATTTTGCGTTCTTATTGGTTTCCAAATCTTCCTACCAAAAATTATAAATATAGGTCCACTTTTTCGGGTAGCTCCCATATCACGGTACACCTTAATTTTCAGATTTTGGGTGGTTTTGACCGCATTTTTCTACCGAATCGGCTGCAATTTAGTACTTTGAGTTATTCTTGGGTAGCAAATCTCTCCACAAAATATAAATGTAGGTCCATTTTTTCGAGAAGGTCCCATATAACGGTACCCCCAATTTTCAGTTTTTGGAGGCTTTTGATCGCATTTTTTGACCGAATTGGCTGTAATTTAGTACTTTCAGTTTTCTTTGGTTAGCAATTCTCTCCTCCTAAAAATTATAAATATAGGTAAATTTTTTCGGGTAGCCCCCATATAAAGTTACCCCCCAATTTTTCGCTATTTTGGGGTTTTTGAGCGCATTTTTCAACCAAATTCGCAGTAATATCGCATTTTGCGTTCTTATTGAGTACCAAATCTCCTCACTAAAAATTATTAATATAGGTCCATTTTCCGATAGCCCCCATATAACGGTAACCGATATTTCGGTATTTTGAAGTTTTGTATTCAACAAAATTCGCTGTAATTTGGCACTTTGTGTTCTTATTGAGTACTAAGTCTCTCCACTAAATATTATAAATATACGGTTGTCTCCATATACCTGTATTCGACCATAGAATGGGGTGTATTCTGTACTCAAAATTATCAGTTTATACCCTACTAAGACGATTTAGTCCATTTAGCCATCTGTTGTAATCATTCTTTCTTCGGAGGATATCGATTATCGGTCCTTAATTAGTCATAACCCTTCATATTAAAAAATATCAAATATTCGCTAATTCCTACACAATGCTGTCAATATTGATCCCGCTTTTGGTATGGCTCATATAACTTTGCAATCTAAATTGCAATATTTTGAGGATTTTATACACATATTTCACCCTACCATGCGTTCAGAATATGGGTCCACATTTTGAGGTTTGGAGTTTATAGGAAAACCCCATTAAAGTTGCTGAAATTTGTATTTGGTGTAGATTATGGTTTCCAACAATCGATTGGTAAAATTGTCGTTATATGTCCACTTTTTGTATGTTGTATGTTCCTATATTTTCATTTCAACTATCTGTCAGTATTCCTATGGTGGGGAGGGTATCCTAAGCCCGGCCGAAATGAACGATTTTTTCACTTCTTTGTTGTTATTATTTAGTTCAAAGTCAAACACTAAGAGGCCCTCTATGGTCAACAACAATGTTCTCATCATAGTTAGCCATGAACTCGGTTTTGGTTGGTTCCTCTGCTATTGCAAGTGGCAATGACTTTATAAACTTGTTAATGATTTTTTCTAAACATTTTGCACATATTAGGCTTTCTTCCGAATATTCTTCCATACGCAATTTCTAAATAAACATTCTAATTATTATTTAGAAAACAAAGGCGAAAAATGAAAAACAAAACGAAAATGCAATGCCATAATAAATACAAATGCAAACACACACATTCTATTCATGGCTTTTCGGCTGGAAATTTACAAAACAATGACCAACAATGTTGAAAAGAATGTTTTATTAACAAAATAGTAGAATACTCGATAATGAATATGGCCAATTTGTATATGCTGTGGAAGAAAGGATACCAAAGTGGTACATTAGAACTGAAATCGACTCGGATTTTTGATCTGTTATTCTTCTGTAAAGGTAATTATAGTACGGGGGTCTAGGGAATAACCCCGAAACCGTCCTGTTAATAACTTCGCAGTTTCTTGCAATGATGCGAAGTAGGTATTTGGCCGTCTCCATTACCTCCTCGCTTTCAAAAAAGGGACAGTAGTCGTATACAATAATAACCGATAGCCGGTAGGGAAATCGTCATTCGACTGAAGCGAATTAGCAACATGCCTCAACATTATGGTTCAGTAGGGCAGACATGACTGGCCCTTTTTCGATATTTCGGTTTAATTGATTTATGGTATATTTCAGAATTGTCGCTCATAATGTTCGGCCGTTTGTCTTACCAATCTCAAGAACTCTTCTTTTTTCCGTCCAACCCTAATACACTTGTATGCAGACATGTATGTTTGTGTGTGTATATAAGTGAATAATGAAGTACTTTAGCCACCAAAAAGAATGGGAAATGCCAAATTCAAAAAGAAAATAAAACACATTTGAATATAAAGAAACAATGTTGTTGTTGTGTGGTGCAGATGTATAATTCATTTTTGTTGGCGATTTCCAACGACTGGCATTAGTAAAATTCACAATTTCAAAGGATATAATGTGAAAGATAAGGATATCCTCTGAGAGGGGGCAGCTAGTTGATTTAAAGGTCAGTAAAATTAAAGTCGAAGCATTTAAACTGTGACATTTAAACCAAAAATGATGACAAACCTTTCTAAAACAGACAACTCCAAATTCGCCACTTGTACTGTTGCTCCCGAATGGCGCAATGGACAGTAGTTTGAAAAAGTATTCTTTAAAAATCGACGCCTTCTGTAGTCCCTGAAAAATATTCTTTAAAAATGAAAATATTTACGCCTCGATTGGTCTCTGAAAAAATCAAAGCCTCGATTAGTCGCAGATAATATATACATCAAAAAATACCCGCCTCGATTGCTCTTCAAAACTCTTCAAAAAAATCCAAATACGCCTCACATTGGTTCTTAAAAATTTAACGCCTTACTTGGCCTTTAAATATTTTCTTTAAAAAATCGTCTTTATAATACCCTGAAAAAATATTCTTTTAAGAATTCACACCTCTATGAAACCCTAAAAAATATTCTTTTAAGAATTCACACCTCTATTAAAACCCGAAAAATATTCATTTAAGAATTCACACCTCTATGAAACCCTGAAAAATATTCTTTTAAGAATTCACACCTCTATGTAACCCTGAAAAATATTCATTTAAGAATTCACACCTCTATGAAACCCTGAAAAATATTCATTTAAGAATTCACGCCTCTATGAAGCCCTATATTTATTTAAGAATTCACGCCCCTATGAAGCCCTATATTCATTTAAGAATTCACGCCTCTATGAAGCCCTATATTCATTTAAGAATTCACGCCTCTATGAAGCCCTATATTCATTTAAGAATTCACGCCTCTATGAAGCCCTATATTCATTTAAGAATTCACGCCTCTATGAAGCCCTATATTTATTTAAGAAGTCAGGCCTCGATTAGACCCTAAAAATATTCCTTTAAAAATCTACGCCTCGATTAGACCCCTAAAAATATTCTTTTAAAAATCCACTCCTCGATTAGACCCCTAAAAATATTCTTTAAAAATCCACTCCATGATTAGACCCCTAAAAATATTCTTTTAAAAATCCACGCCTCGATTAGACCCCTAAAAATATTCTTTTAAAAATCCACGCCTCGATTAGACCCCTAAAAATATTTTTTTTAAAATCCACGCCTCGATTAGACCCCTAAAAATATTTCTTTAAAAATCCACGCCTCGATTAGACCCTTAAAAATATTCGTTTAAAAATCCACTTCTCGATTAGACCCTTAAAAGTATACCTTTAAAAATCCACGCCTCGATTAGACCCCTAAAAATATTCCTTAAAAATCCACGCCTTATATTTAGAGGAGGTTTGGAGGTCGGAATATATTTCATATCTTTAAATCTTAGTTCATTAAACTTTTATTTTTTGTATGTGCATTTTTATTTTCCATTTTCGAAAACTGTGAATTTTAACACTTAATTCCAATACTAATTGTTATTGTTTTTTTTTCGTATTTCTCTTATCAGGGCACTGGCTGATACAGATTCCGATGGCAAAATGAACATAAATGAGTTCAGTATTGCATGCAAGCTAATCAATTTGAAATTACGTGGCATGGAAGTACCCAAAGCGTTGCCACCATCGCTATTGGCTTCGCTAAGTACCGGAACGACACCAACTCTGACACCAACAGGCGCTGGTAGCCTAAGTCCATTGGAAGCAACAAAAACCGCTGTGGCGGCGGCTGCCCAAAAGCCCGAAGTACCACCAATGCCCACAGCAGCTGCAGTGCCCACCTCAGCGGCCGCTCCATTGGTACCAATGCCCGGGGCTGTGCCCATTGTCCCCGGCATGGTTCCCGGTTCTTTGCCAGGCATTGTGCCACAGGCTAATATGGCTCCGGCAGCCATGGCTGGAATACCACCAATGCAACAAATGACTGGCGCTGTGCCAGTAATGCCTGCCGCAATGCAGGCCGGTATGATGCATGGTGGTGTTGCCGGTGTTCCCGGGGTGCCAGCTGTTGCTGGTATGCCAGTGGTAACACAACCAGCTGCAATGCCAGGCATACCGCCCATGATGCCTGGTGGCATGGTGCCTGGTGTGGCACCCACGGTTCCTGTTGTAGGCGGCATGGTGGCGGGTGGTGTGGCACCGCCACCAATACCACCACCAGTATCTGTGGCAGCGAAAGTAATTTCACCACCAAATGCAGTGGCTGCAGCAGCTGTGGCCGCCACACCCACACCACCGGGTAGTAATCCACCAAGTCGCAATATGTCCATATCGGAAAGGGCACCATCATTGGAATCACCGTGAGTACCAAACAGATCTTCAAACATTTTTCCAATTTAATAAAAATTTTCTTTTTCGTTTCTAGACAAGGAGAATGGGCTGTCAAGGCCCCAGCCAAACGCAAATACACTCAAGTCTTCAATGCCACAGATCGTAATCGCACGGGCTATTTAACTGGACCCCAGGCCCGTGGCATTTTGGTACAAAGTAAATTGCCACAAGCCACACTGGCTCAAATCTGGACTCTTTCTGATTTGGATACCGATGGCCGTCTCAGTTGTGATGAATTTATATTGGCCATGTTTTTGTGCGATAAGGCCATGAATGGTGAAAAAATACCCGCCACTTTGCCGGCTGATTGGATACCACCTAGTTTTCGTAAAAATAAATCTCGGCAGGGCTCTGTGTCGGGTCCCATTTCAAGGCCTGGCTCACAGCCAGGATCTCGACATGCCTCGGTTTCATCTCAAGGGGCCGGCGATGCCGATCCTTTGGCTGGACTACCACAAAGTAAGGAAGTCTCCCATTCATAATTATTTTGAATTGAAATAACGAATTTCTCTTTTTACAGCCTCTTTCGAAGACAAACGCAAAGAGAACTTTGACAAAGGTCAGGCTGAGCTGGATAGACGTCGTAAATTATTACAGGATCAGCAGCGCAAAGAAAAGGAGGAACGTGAACGTAAAGAACGTGAAGAGGCCGAAAAACGTGAAAAGGCCCGGCTTGAAGCTGAACGCAAACAACAGGAAGAACTTGAACGTCAGCTGCAGAAGCAGCGTGAACTCGAAATGGAAAAGGAGGAACAACGAAAACGGGAACTTGAAGCCAAAGAAGCTGCTAGGAAGTAAGTCACATTTTCAAAATATCCTAATACGAGTTTAAATATTACAAAATTCATCCTCTCAATCTCTTCTACAGAGAATTGGAAAAACAACGTCTCTTGGAATGGGAACAGGCACGCATTGCCGAGCTGAATTCTCAAAAGCAACGTGAACAGGAACGTGTACTCAAGCAAAAAGCCCACAATACTCAATTAAATGTGGAATTGAGTACATTGAATGAAAAGGTTTTAGACTTTGATTTCAATACCTTTCAATTTTTATTTATAATTTTTTTTATTCATCATTTTCAGATCAAAGATCTTTCACAGAAAATTTGTGAAACACGTGCTGGCGTGACCAATGTCAAATCGGTTATTGATGGAATGCGTTCACAGCGTGACACATCCATGTCGGAAATGTCCCAGCTAAAAGCTCGTATCAAAGAACAAAATGCCAAATTATTGCAATTGACACAGGAGAAAGCCAAATGGGATGCCAAAGCCAAGGCGGCCGGTGCCTTGGGTGATGCCGGCCAACAGGAGCAGTTGACAGCAGCATTTGCAAATAAACAAGTAAGTGGAAAATTTAGGAATCCACACCTTATATTGACCCCTAAAAATATTCCTTTAAAAATCTACGCCTTGTATTGACCCCTAAAAATATTCCTTTAAAAATCTACGCCTTGTATTGACCCCTAAAAATATTCCTTTAAAAATCTACGCCTTGTATTGACCCCTAAAAATATTCCTTTAAAAATCTACGCCTTGTATTGACCCCTAAAAATATTCCTTTAAAAAATCCACGCCTTGTATTGACACCTAAAAATATTCCTTTACAAAATCCACGCTTATATTCGACACTAAAAAATATTCTTTTAAAAATCCACGCCATTTATTGGGCCCTAAAAAATATTCTTTTTAAAAACCACGTTCGAAAAAAATTTATAATTTCTTTTTTTCTACTTTCCAGCTAATAATCAAACAACTCAAAGACAAAGTGGAAAACATCCGAAGTGAAATTGAATCTAAAAAAGAAGATATCAATTCCCATGACATACAAGTGACCGAAGTGAAGGCAGAACTTTCCGAACTTATTAAAAAGTGTGAAGAATTATATGCCGATTATGATAAACAGCGAACACAAGTTCTGGAAATGAAATATAATAAAAAGAATGAAAATGTTACCGCGACCTCGGCATGGGACACAGGATCGGCATGGGGTGCAACCACAACATCAAGTATTGATCAATATTCGTTGGCAAATGACAATAGTACAGCTGTGGCATCCACTACGGCTGTATCTTCTGCAATGGATAATGCTGTTGTGGCGGATACAAGCGGTCCGGCCCCTGAAGGTTTTGTTAAATACAAAGCGGTGTATGAATTTACAGCTCGCAATGCGGATGAAATATCTTTTGTGCCTGGTGATATTATATTTGTACCGTTAGAACAAAATGCTGAACCTGGTTGGTTGGCGGGTGAAATAAATGGCCATACGGGATGGTTCCCCGAGACCTATGTGGAAAAAATGGAAGAGGATTTGGCGCCCACGGAGAGTTATACCACTGCGCAAGATACCTACAATGATAATAGTCAGGGTTATGGGTAAGGGTTTTTAAAGGAGACATTTTTGGGAATTGAAAAAAATAATTTTTGAAATTTTTTTGTTTTTAGAACCACTTCTACGGACGCCGTGGCTGCAGATCCTACCTACAATGGTGATGTTGAGTATTACATAGCCGCCTATCCCTACGAATCTGCTGAAGCTGGAGATCTCACCTTCAGTGCCGGTGAAATGGTAATGGTGATAAAGAAAGAAGGTGACTGGTGGACGGGTACAATAGGCAATCGCACGGGCATGTTCCCCTCAAATTATGTACAAAAAGCAGATGTGGGTGGTGCGGCCCCCACCATCACAGATACAACGGCCCAATATGATGATGCCTACAGCAAGGTGAGTAATGGTTGCCTGCTGCCAGCTTAAGATTGAAACCAGCTCTGCTAGACCATTAATCTCACAAGCGAATCGAAAAGAGGCGTGCCTGTCCCGCTGCACAGTGTTAAAGTTCCAATCAAAAACAAAAAAGCATGATGACTAACATAACACAATTACAATTTTTAAAGCAAAAATCAGCAACAAGAAAAATAGTTCAATTTCGCAATTGAATAGAAAACATAACCTCACAAAATCACACATACACTAAAAGAAAAGAAACAAGCGAAAAAAGCACATCACACACACACACACGTCCATTATTACAATTTTATAGAATTGTTATATGAATTACAAACACACAACCCACCTTTTGAAGCATTAGTTGAATTATCATCTCCCTTAAAACCCTACGAAAAAAACAAAAATCCAAACATTTTTTGTGTCTCTCTCTCTATCTCATTTAAACATTTTCTAGGATAACACATACAATGGCAATGCTCATCATGATCAAATAACCGAAAATGCTTCGACTGCTTTGTCAGATAATACGCTTGCCGCCGCCGCCTCGGATACCCAATTAACCAATGAACAAATGAACCCTGCCGCCGCCTCCTCCTCCTCCACCTCGAATATAGTCGATAGCAATGCGACTCACGATGATGCGGCAGCTGTGGCGGCCGAAGAGACCCGAACCAATGAGGAACTGGATACGGAAGTCTCACAAATCAATACACAATCTAACAATAAAACACAATCAAGTGAACCTGCTGAATCGTATAGTCGTCCCATGTCACGTACTTCTTCCATGACTCCAGTAATTAAAAAAAATAATAATAATTTTACTTTTGTAATAACTCTATGTCTGTCTGTCTGACTGTCCTTTCTCTCACCCCTCTCACCTGTTTGTTTACTGTCTGACTGTATGATTAGTTGCAAGCAAGCAAAAGCAACAAAATATTTTAATTTTTTTGTTTTTGTAATTTTGTTGTGTAAAAACGGCTTTTTATCATTTTTCTGTTTTGTTTTGTTTTTCAAACACCATTTTTTGTTATCATTTTTTTCGCTTCTTCTTAATAATTATTGCTTCTCTACTACCAAATGACTAGTTTAAAGGAATGCTAATATGAAAACACTTTTATTTCACATCAAATTTAAATATTTGAAAATTACTAAATCGAATTTTTGAAAATTAAATTAATTTTCTTTCCCTCCTTAGGGCATGCGAGCCAAACGTTCCGAAATAGCACAAGTTATTGCACCCTATGAAGCTACCAGTCCTGAACAGCTGTCGCTGACTCGTGGCCAACTCATAATGATCCGTAAGAAAACCGAAACCGGTTGGTGGGAAGGTGAACTACAGGCCAAGGGACGTAAACGTCAAATCGGTTGGTTCCCTGCCACATATGTCAAAGTGTTACAAGGTGGTCGTAACAGTGGCCGTAATACTCCCGTTTCCGGCAGTCGAGTTGAGATGACCGAAACTATATTGGGTAAGAAAATTATAACAATAGATAAAATATATATATATAAAATTCGTCTTTATAGAAGGCGTGGATTTTTTAAAGAGATTTTTTTCAGGGTGAATTGTTTAAAGATATTTTTCAAGGGCCTATAAAAGGCGTAAATTTCGTAAATATATTTTTCAAGGGTCTATAGAAGTCGTGGATTTCTTAAAGATATTTATCAAGGGAGTATTGGATTTTTTAAAGAGATTTGTTCAAGGGTTGTGGATTTTTAAAGAGATTTTTTCAAGGGTCGTGGATTTCTAAAATATATTTTTTAAGGGTCTATAGAAGGCGTGGATTTCTTAAAGATATTTTTAAGGGTCTATAGAAGGCATGGATTTTATAAGAGATTTTTTCAAGAATCTATAGAAGGCGTGGATTTTTAAAGAGGTTTTTTCAAGGGTCTATAGAAGGCGAGGACTTTATAAAGATATTTCTCTAGGGTCTATAGAAGGCGTGAATTTTTTAAAGATATTTTTCAAGGGTCTATAGAAGGCCTGGATTTCATAATTCATTTAAAGCTAATTTTTTAAGGGTCTATAGAAGCCTTGTTGATACCTAAGCTTATTAAGGCTTAGCCGCCAAGTCCTTGCCCTGGTAAGTGGCTATACCATGGTCGACCTCAATCTCTCAGTTAGCAGCAGTTAACTACTGCAACCGATTCATCGGACGGGACAGCGACTGCATCACGGGAAAGGAGTTCCTTTTAATCAGGAGGAACCTCAAATTCATCCGGAAGTTCTCCAGGAATTATACGAATGATATTGAGAGGGACTTCTTGTTTAAAAGGATCCCCCTACCCAGTACGAAGACCACCACGGTAGTCCCTCCAAAGAAGGAGAAACCTGTCGGAGGTTATAGTATACATCAGCACCACCCAAGGGTAAACTGAGTACTGAGACGTCCCAGACATCAGCATCCACAAAGACGGAAGGTAGGGGACTGTCGAAGTCGGCCCGCAGGAGACCGCGTAAAAAGGCCTCCAAGAAGACCGATAAGGCACAATCACCCTCTGTCAATTCACACTCTGTCGAATTGCCAAAGCCGATACCCAAGGCTGTGACAATTGGGCAGTTACTAGTGGATGCGCCGAAGGTAGCGAGTCCACAGCTGTCAAGAGAATGAGGAACAATAACCTGCTGCAAAGAGACCCACACAGTCGTCAGCTGCACAAAAATCTGTTTCGTTTGCGCTGAAGGACAAACCTGCCAAGAGCAGTGATTGTGTGGTGGAAACCAAACACGCTGTCTCGAAGCAGGTAGCCCAAAAACCTACAACGGTGCTCAGCGACTCTGCTGCTCCACAAGAGCTTCCGGATGATCTGCGATTAGCAATCATGAACCGAGCTTACCCTGACGGGATCATCAGCGAGGATAAATGGTTGCTGGTCGATGGCTATCTGAAGGATCTCTTCCTATCGAACGAGGATGTTAGACAGAGCCTACGGTTTGGCCAGACCTCCTTATACAAAGGATTACTTAAAGATATTTTTCAAATGGTCTATAGAAGGCGAGTCTTCAGGTCGGCTTTATAGGCGAGCTGAAACAAATCGTCTTTGTAGGTTAGCTGAAACAGATCGTCTATATTGGTGAGCTGAAGGTCGTCTTTATATGCCAATTCTATATCGGCATTATAGACGTGTTGATTGTCGTTTTTTAAACGAGTTCGGCTTTGTAGGCGAACTGAATCAGGTCGGCTTTAAAAATCATTTTTAAAAATTCACGCCATACGTTGGACCTTAAAACTATTCTATAAAAAAATCCAATCATAATGGGGTCCCTTTTGGGTTTCAAAAAAATATTATTTAAAACATCCAAACCTCTTGGGTCCAAATAAATTGAAGGACACTTAACAGATATTCTTTACAAAATTAACCCTGAAGTATATTCTTAAAAAATATTCCAGATTATTTACAATATATTAGTTAAAAAATCAACTCCCCAAACCCAAAAAAAAATATTCTTTAGAAAACCCAAGCATCTTGAGGTGCCCTTTTGGGTCCCAAAAATATTCTTTAAAAAATCCGTCTCTTAGAGCCACTCTCAAAAATATTCTTTAAAAAATTCGTCTCTTAGAGCCCCTCTCAAAAATATTCTTTAAAAAATCCGTCTCTTAGAGCCCCTCTCAAAAATATTCTTTAAAAAAAACCGACTTTGGAACCCCTCTCAAAAATATTCTTTAAACAATCCACGCCTCGCCTCGCAATCCACCCCTCGCCTTTGGTAGACCCTCTCAAAAATATTCCTTAAAAAAATCCACGCCTCGCCTTTGGTAGACCTTCTCAAAAATATTCGTTAAAAAAATCCACGCCTCGCCTTTGGTAGACCTTCTCAAAAATATTCGTTAAAAAATCCACGCCTCGCTTTGGTAGACCCTCTCAAAAATATTCTTTAAAAAAATCCGACTTTGGAACCCCTCTCAAAAATATTCTTTAAAAAATCCACGCCTCGCCTCGCAATCCACCCCTTGCCTTTGGTAGACCCTCTCAAAAATATTCCTTAAAAAAATCCACGCCTCGCCTTTGGTAGACCCTCTCAAAAATATTCCTTAAAAAAATCCACGCCTCGCCTTTGGTAGACCCTCTCAAAAATATTCCTTAAAAAAATATTCTTTAAAAAATCCACGCCTTTGGTTGGCCCTGAAAAAAAAGTCTTTAAAAAATCCAAGCCTTTGATAGACCCCGAACAATTATTTTGAAAAAATATTCTTTAAAAAATCCACGCCTTCAAAAATATTTTTTCAAAAAATTCTTATTATATTTTATATTCAAATTTTTAATTAAATTTTCTTTCTTCTTCTTCTCTTTCCAGACAAAGTCATTGCTCTGTACCCGTACAAAGCACAAAACGATGATGAATTATCATTTGACAAAGATGATATTATCAGTGTACTGGGCCGAGATGAACCCGAATGGTGGCGCGGTGAATTGAATGGTCTTACCGGTTTGTTCCCCAGCAATTATGTTGGACCATTTGTGACGTCCGGTAAGAAAGCCAATGGCAACAAATAATTGAAATATTCCTAGGATGTGCTGCTAATGGCTGGGATAGACCAAAAAAATCCTCAACATGAACGCTTTAATTATAATTTAATGCAATCCCCCCGTACACAACTCAATGCTCTCTCACCTCTCTTCTACCCATTAATATTTTATTTTTGTATACATTGTCATTGTTATGCTTTAAAAATATATTTTTTCTTTATGATATTTTGATCTGTAATTAACGATCATTAAAAACGAATACGAACATTCCGAAATTTCGAAAATATTATTATTATTGAACTACCCCCAACTCTCTCTCTCCCTCTCTCTGTTTTCGCTTTTGGCGATTGTTTATAAAACATGTTAAATTTAATATTATATTTTTTCTTTCTTTATTATTATTTTTTGTTAATTTTTAAGTGAATTAATTATCTTTAAGTTAAATAGACTGTATTTATTGTTTTCTTTTTTTATTGTTTGTTAAGTTAGCCAAGTTTTGTTCCATTGCAATTATTGTGAAAAACAAAATAGACCCCAACCTAATCACACCCCTCTCTTTAGATTTATTACAACAACAATGCCATAGATCATATTTGCTTTGTAATGCTATTTTAATTTTGTTATTTTCCGAATATATTTTTTTCAAATTTGGCTTCTGTTATTCCTTTTTCCCACCAAATTTTTTGCAATATTATTTTTTTTGTATTAAATTATTTTTTTATCATAAATAATTTTAAGTTTATTTTTTTCTTGTCACTTATTTTTTTGATAATGAGCTTAAAACAACAAAATATGTGTAAATATATATTTATATATGTGCTTTATTTGCAATATTATTATCGATATTATTATTATTATATTATATATACACATATATATGTATTAAAATAAAAGTTAAATAATTTTTAATTGCTTTTTTGTTTTGGTTTTATTTTTTGTTACATTTGATTTATTTTTTAAAAGTTATAAATTTTAATTTTTAGTAGGCGTAGATTTTCAAAAATATTTAAAAGGGTCTACCAAAGGCGAGGCGTGAATTTTTTAAAGAATATTTTTTGAGAGGGTCTACCAAAGGCGAGGCGTGGATTTTTTAAAGAATATTTTTTGAGAGGGCCTACCAAAGGCGAGGCGTGAATTTTTTAAAGAATATTTTTCGAGAGGGTCTACCAAAGGCGAGGCGTGGATTTTTTAAAGAATATTTTTTGAGAGGGCCTACCAAAGGCGAGGCGTGAATTTTTTGAAGAATATTTTTTGAGAGGGTCTACCAAAGGCGAGGCGTGGATTTTTTAAAGAATATTTTTTAAGGGTCTATAGAAGATATTTTTTCAAGGGTCTGTAGAAGGCGTGGATTTTTTAAAGATGTTTTTTAAGGGTCTATACAAGGCGTGGATTTTTTAAAGATGTTTTTTAAGGGTCTATACAAGGCGTGGATTTTTTAAAGATGTTTTTAAGGGTCTATACAAGGCGTGGATTTTTTAAAGATGTTTTTAAGGGTCTATATAAGGCGTGCATTTTTTAAAGATGTTTTTTAAGGGTCTATACAAGGCGTGGATTTTTTAAAGATGTTTTTAAGGGTCTATACAAGGCGTGCATTTTTTAAAGATGTTTTTTAAGGGTCTATACAAGGCGTGGATTTTTTAAAGATGTTTTTTAAGGGTCTATACAAGGCGTGGATTTTTTAAAGATGTTTTTTAAGGGTCTATACATGGCGTGGATTTTTTAAAGATGTTTTTTAAGGGTCTATACAAGGCGTGGATTTTTTAAAGATGTTTTTTAAGGGTCTATACAAGGCGTGGATTTTTTAAAGATGTTTTTTAAGGGTCTATACAAGGCGTGGATTTTTTAAAGATGTTTTTTAAGGGTCTATACAAGGCGTGGATTTTTTAAAGATGTTTTTTAAGGGTGTATACAAGGCGTGGATTTTTTAAAGATGTTTTTTAAGGGTCTATACAAGGCGTGGATTTTTTAAAGATGTTTTTTAAGGGTCTATACAAGGCGTGGATTTTTTAAAGATGTTTTTTAAGGGTCTATACAAGGCGTGGATTTTTTAAAGATGTTTTTTAAGGGTCTATACAAGGCGTGGATTTTTTAAAGATGTTTTTTAAGGGTCTATACAAGGCGTGGATTTTTTAAAGATGTTTTTTAAGGGTCTATACAAGGCGTGGATTTTTTAAAGATGTTTTTTAAGGGTCTATACAAGGCGTGGATTTTTTAAAGATGTTTTTTAAGGGTCTATACAAGGCTATACTATACAAGGCGTGGATTTTTTAAAGATGTTTTTTAAGGGTCTATACAAGGCGTGGATTTTTTAAAGATGTTTTTTAAGGGTCTATACAAGGCGTGGATTTTTTAAAGATGTTTTTTAAGGGTCTATACAAGGCGTGGATTTTTTAAAGATGTTTTTTAAGGGTCTATACAAGGCGTGGATTTTTTAAAGATGTTTTTTAAGGGTCTATACAAGGCGTGGATTTTTTAAAGATAATTGTTTAAAGGGGGAATTTTAAAGATAATTTGTAAAGGTGGATTTTTTTAATTATTTTTTATTTTAATTTTTTTTATATAACTAATTTGTTCTATTCTTTCTTCTAGGAAATGTATAACAAGTTATGCCAGCCCCAGCTTACTAAACTGCAACTACAAGAACAACAACAACCACAATGGCTAAACAAAATTATTGAATTTAATAACAAAAGTAAAGCAGCAGCAATAATGAATTGTATTTACACGGAAATATAGAAAACAAAATACTGAAACAAATTTAGAAAATTTAGAAAAAGAAATAAAAAACACAAAACAAAAATGGACACAAAATCTGGCATAAGAAAAATTACAAACTAAAAACCCTGGGTATTATTAACAAAAATAATGAATTAAAAAATTAATAAATTAAAAAAGAAAAAAAAAACAAAATTAGAAAAAGAAGACAAAGAAATTAGTAAGTTCTTTTTTTGCAATATATATATAAAACAAATGAATATATAAGAGTATCGAAAGGAAATCACAAAATTCACACATACTCACACACACACATTTATTCCATTCCATTAGTCGTATTAATCAATCACAATATCACTCAGTCAGTCAGTAAGACACCTACACATTCAAATGTCACTCTCAAAATGAACGAAAGAGTTCGGAACCAAAAATTCGTAGAAGAAAAATCGAGGTATAGGCAACATAACCCATTGATGGATGACTATATATATATACATACATATATATTCTAATCCACTGCAAATTCATATGTATTAAGGACAATATCAAGCTTTCTTATATAATTGGGTAAATTAATTAAAAATAAATTATTACATTACATATTTGCAAAAAAACTAAATGCAAACAATAATTAAGCATTCATATATACAAACAAACAAATAATGAATTATACATACCTACATATATAAATGGGAAACACTTTACAAAGAAATCTTGTCAGACTAGTTATTACAATAATAAAAGAAAATTGATTATTAAATAAATATATTAACAAAAATATATATAGATATATATGGTGGATTTAATGCTTAAGTGTTCCACAAGAGATTTTCTAAAAGAAAAAATTGATTTTTTAAAAATTAATAAAAAAAAAAAATAAATTCGGAAATTAATCTTCTACAAGACTATGCAGTCTAATAAAATGATGAAGATGATTTGAAACAAAAATTTAATTCCGAAATTAATCCTCTACATGACTCAGAAGCCCAGTGAAATTTTGAATTTTAAAAATTAATAAAAAAACGAAAATTTAATTCAGAAATTAATCCTCTACATGAGCCATTTTGAAGATCTCAGAATAATTATATATATATATCAAATTTCGTTATGAATTTCTGAAATCTCTTTTGGATCACTTAATTACTAAATCGTTCATAATATTTATTATAAAAAAATATATATGATATTGCAAACAAAAGTATTGGATATTGATACATAACTCGTATATACACATAAAATTCATAGGTGTTTCTTCTTTTTGATGAACATTTTATTATTACAAATTTTCCTTTCAAAAAAACATAACCTACAAAACGTTACCGATTAAATAAATAAATAATTAACCAAAATAAAAATTATTAAAAATGTTGAAATAGTTGAGATTTGCGTAACAATACTTCTGTTTTTATTTAAAAGAATTTGTGGGCGTATGAGAGATTTTATTTAATCGTATTTCGAATACGTATGCTTTCCTTTCTAATTTTTAAATCGTCGATTTTTATACCATAAGGTGAAGTGTATATGTAAATGTGGCATTCCATTTGCAACACCTCGAAATAATCACCAGAGACCCTGTAAAGTATATATATATATATATTCTGGATTAGAATATAATTCTATGTAGATTTATGTCTGCCATTCTGTCTGTTGAAATCACGATAGAGCTCGCAATATTTAAGATGACGTTTTGAACATTTCTACATACTAGTATGTTTGATATTGAAAATGGGATATATCAGTCCAGCTCCCAATATTCGGTATTTTAACGATATTTGGCACGTTTTTTTCAATCGAATTTGTCTGTAAGTGTCGTAGTCGCCTCCCCATAAGGCCAATATTCGGAATTTTGGGAATGTTGTGAACATTTTTCCACCGAATTGGCTGCAAAAATATATGTTTTAGATTCTTGGGTTCAAATCTCAGTACCTGTTTGTTTTATGCCCCATAACACAGTAACCCAACTTTTCGGTATTTTGAGGATTGCATGCCTGCGCCTTATTTCTGGTATGTTCAAGGTCCGAATACAACCTTAGTGTCTGTAGTTTGGCATTTCGTTTTTTTTTTCCTAGAAGACCCTATAGTCCAATTGGACATGTATGTAGGTTCGGTACTGACCAAGGACGATCTCTATATATACCCTTCACCACACTATGGTACAGGGTATTATGTCTTTGTGCATATGTTTGTAACAGGCAAAAGGAGACGAGACAGACACATGGTTCCTTTTGAGAATATGCATAGAATCACTTTCTAAGTCGATTTATGCATGTCCGTCTGTCCATGTTAAATTTTAACAAAGTACAGATCGCATTTATGAGTGTTGAAGGGTATCATATAGTCGGCCTGTCCGACTTTTGCATTGCTGTTTTCGGGATGATCAGTCACAGACGGGTCAAAGATGAAGGAAGGCACTGGTGCAGGCGTTTACTGTGGGGAATTAGAAATATACAACACATATAAACTTAACAATCTTTGTAGCGTTTTTCAAGCAGAAAATCCTTGCAATTACGAAATCGGACGAAATAGTCAAAACCCTTACTACCGATAATACGGGACCGGTGACTATTTATGTCGATAGTCTGGCGGCTCTCGAGCCTTTGAAGTCGTGCACTATAAACTCAAAAGCAGTTCTTGATTGCAAGTCTGTTCTGCTCTCTCTTCTTTTCACCCTTTTCTTTTCAGGTATCAAGGATGATCACAATGGACAATAGTCTCCGAGTGAACGATTATTACTAACAACCGTACAGCCCTAACCTAACCTATGATCAGTTAACATTTATGGGGGTCTATGAACCAAGTCTTTTGTGAGAAAAAATGACAAAATTGGCGTTCTGTGGGGTATATATTTGGCCAGAAGTAGATAGACTGGATAAGGTGATAGTATTTCTAAGCGGAGTGGTTGACTTATAAATTGATACCAATGATATTGAATAGGGGAGTAATACTTAAATATTTAAGGGGATCCACTATGGGCCAGAGAGCCTATTTTTTGGCATTGACGCTGATTACGGTACTGCAAGAAAACAGTAAAAATCACTAGGGTGGATCGAAAATGGCAGTCGAATTTTGTAGAGCTATGGTCACTGATTACAAATATGAAATCAAATTTTGAAAATCAAATAAAATTAATTCAAAATGACGAATCAAACATTAGAAAACATTAAATATTTCATTTCTAGCAGTATTTAATATCAAACTAGCATGAAATCGTTCCATACCATAATTAAATTTGAAATATGGCCGATTTTGTTTTCAACCAAATCAAAATTTCCAAAATAGCGAATAAGGTGGAATCCGCTTATATGGGGCCTATCCCGAACCTTAAGTCAATATTGCTTATTTTTGGTGCGAAAACTTCTCACCCAATGAGAATTTTGTTGAAAATGCGCTCAAATTCCCGAAAGTGAACTAAAAATGTTAATTTTGGGTAGGAAGTTTTGCTACCCAATAGAAACCCAAAATACCAAATTTTGGGCTTCTATTGGAAAAAACATATTTATGAGTTTCATTTATAAACTGTGACCCAAAACGATATGACATTTTATTGGTCAAGGACGACACTTATAATTTTCGGTCATGATCAGTTGATATTAAGGGTGTGAAATGGGCCTCAAACTTTATTTTTGTTTGGTTTTCTAGTCGCTCTGGAGGCCACAATTTTAAGCCGAACATCACATGGGGAAGAGGATCTGTCCAACTAATTAAAATAACTGTTTTTATAGTGATTGGTCAATATTATGCGGGTCAAATGAGCCAAGTCTATTGTGTGTACAATAGTAAAATTTTAATTTTTCCTCGTAAGTGTTCACTCGGGGAAACATGATTCGGAATAGATAAAAGGAGGCGTTGTTGACCTCTAATCGACCATGAACGTGCTTAAGGCAATTGATCCACGGGAATTTAGACTTCAGTGGCATTTGTGTTGGTATCACACGGTAGGTCCGGTTCGACTCACTAGTTACCAATAATGGTTTAAGAGAACCCTTTTTATACCCTTCACCACACTGTGGTACAGGGTATTATGTCTTTGTGCATATGTTTGTAACAGGCAAAAGGAAGGAGATAGACATGGTTCCTTTTGAGAATATGCATAGAATCACCACTTATTTGGCCCAAGGATGAACCCTATTGAAATTGGAAAAAATCGTTTCAGATTTAGATATAGCTCCCATATATAGTTTCGTCCGATTTAAGGTAAATGGGGCACCAAAGTCCCTATATATCTTTAGATTTGTACGAAATGTGGCACAGCGTACTGAATTAGGTCTAGAATGATGTGTGTTAAGTTTCCCGAAAATCGGTTCAGATTTGGATAGAGGTCCCATATATAGTTTCGTCCGATTTAAGGTAAATGGTGCACCAAAGTCCCTATATATCATTAGATTTGTACGAAATTTGGCACAGCGTACTGAATTAGGTCTAGAATGATGTGTGTTAAGTTTCCTGAAAATCGGTACAGATTTAGATATAGCTACCATTTATATTTTCGTCCGATTTAATGTAAATGGTCCACCAAATACCCTGTATATCTTTAGATTTGCACGAAATTTGGCATATACCCAAAATGGTGAAGGGTATCATATAGTCGGCTGCATCCGACTTTACTTCAAGAGATGTTGAGATTTTCACTTGATATTTAAAGGGACATTCTTGAATTAGCGTATGTTCGAATTAAAAATGTCTTTCCAAGGAAGGGGGCGGGTCCCCTTAGTTGTTTTTCAAAGTATCTCCCTGCATGATTCACTTTTTATTTTTCTGAATATGCAGTATGTGTCAGGGCCAATTGCGATCTTCATATACATATTATTTTAAAATTTGAAAACCTAGTACTGTATTTGAATTTGTCTAAAATTTTCCAGTTATATATTTTTAATACAATTCCAATTTTCCCTAAGAACTCATCAATTGGAAAATATTTAGAGGCGCAATAAATTTTTAGAGGGAATTTTTTAGGGTCTTACAAAGACAAAACTTGTTTTTTAATAAGTATTGTCTAAAAGGTTTGAGTATCTAAATATTCAAATCAGTAGGAGAATTTGTGTAGTTTTTTTTTTAGAATTGAAAAATTTGGTGTTTTGAAACAAAAATTAGAGAATTGTACTGAATTTCCCAATTCTTTTTGTCTATTTAAAATACTCATACGTCACCATGGTAGAAAATATTGATATTTATCATACGCTCCAATGTGTCATCTTCAGAAACTATTTCCATTTTCTCAAACAATTCCCTCAAAATCTCAACTATTCCAACATTTTGCTTTTCCAAACTAAAAATCAATAAACTTTATAGTTAAATTAAAAAAAAAACAAATTATTCCAAATAAACTAATAAATCAGGTTTAACAAATTTTTATGTGGTATTATATATGAATTATATATTTAAAGAAAATTAAAAGTGTGTTTGATACCCCTTCCAATAAATAACCTTAACATTTTCTCAAAAGAAAAATATAACAAACAAAATCGAATCCAAGAGAAATTATAACGAATTGAAACCACAAACAAAACTACCATACAACAACATATTTAACCACCTTATTAAGTGTTTCTTAACAAATAACAACAACAACAAAATTTATACGATAACAAAAAACCAGTGAACAACAATATCAAATATATATTTCAAACAATTTTTAGTACATAGATCAAAAACCATTCCAACCAAAAAAAAAGACGAAACAAATAAATTGATATATTTAACATAAATCAACAATGAAAGATAAAATAAAATGTTCTTTGTACATAATTTAATCATATTTAAGAGAAGATATTTAAAATACCATTTAGATGTTATGCGTTAATCAATAAATAAAATAAATAAATAAATTATGAATGAAAAAACAAATCCATTTGAAACAAAAGAGACCACCATAATTACTGATCATATGTATACATAAAAATAAAAGGAAATTAAATATATAGATGTTAAAGTCATGTCGATAAGGGGAAAAGAAAATTAATTAGTTTATTATATTCTGAGTCCTTAAAAGAAATCTTTCACCTGTTTCAATCTTTAGAAAAAAATTATATTCCTGTTAATGTATAAGTTGTGACAACAGTCATATCTTCCGCTGTTCCTAATTACCGCACAGTATACGTTGTGACAGTACTCATACGCCTTCTTAAAAAAATATTTAATTACGATCGCATTTATAAGGTTTATTATTTTTTTTTCAGAAGAATTTAAATGGCACTTTTATTCATAATCATAAGACCAAAAATTGCAAACGGGATCCGAATAAAAATTCACAAAAGCCACAAGAAGCTGTGCTTAAAAAATGTGTATCATCACAGTAATTCTATCGAAAATATATTTTTAAAAATGGGTAATTTTTTACTATCTTTTGAGTCTTTTTTAAGGACTTTTTTCAAAATACTCACATGTTTCAATCTTCAGAAAAAAAATTTATATTCTTGTTAATGTATAAGTTGTGACAACAGTCATATCTTCCGCTGTTCGTAATTACCGCAGAGTATACGTTGTGACATTACTCATACGCCTTCTTAAAAGATATTCAATTAAAATCGAATTTCTTTAGAGGGTTGATTATTTTTCAAAAGAACATAAAATGCAGTTTTATATATAATAGGCAATAATATCAAAAATTACAAGCGGGTCCGAAAAAAATCCTTCTTAAAAGGCATTCAATTACAATCGAATTTCTTTATAAGATAGATTATTTTTCAAAAGGACATAAAAGACAGTTTTAATTATAATATGGCATAAGATCAAAAATTGCAAGCGGGTCCAAAAAAAAAAAAAAAAAAAATCCACAAAAGCTAGAACTAAAGCTCGAACTTGCCTTTAAAAAAATGCCTGAACATTTTCAACATTTCTCTGGCGTATCATCACAGAAATTCTATCGAAAATATATTTAAAAAAAATGTCTACCCCTTGTCCTGGAAAAAATATGGTCCTTGATTTAAATATTTAAACAAAATATTCGTACTGGCCCCTTAAAAATAGTTTTTTTAAACTATTAATCCGAAGTCTGTGGTTCTTTAAAATAATTTTTTAAAAATTACATTTTCCTGGAAAATTTTGAACAAATGTTTAAAAAAAATCCACGATATTGTTTGAGAATCGAACGATCTGCTGAAGCTGAATTCCTTGTTTGTCCTTAAAAAATTCCACGCACAGTAGGTTCTAAAATCGTTTAAGAAATGTTCATATCCTTCAAATATACACGTTGTCTAGTTTCCGTTTACGAATTGGTGGACACTTGGGACCAAGAGCATGGATCCAGGATTTAAGTAACCAATCCATTATTTACTTACATAACTGGCTTGTGACAGAACGGTTGTTCCATAAACCGAGCATAAAAAAGATTTCCAGGCACGTCGGTCTTGTACGCATCTCATCCAATTTGAAAGACCATTTTCCGAGATGTTGTCTTCTATTTGATCCTTCCATCGGATTCGTGGCCTTCCCCTTCTGCGTGAACCTCTTCCTTCTCCTTCTTGGCTCGCTTTTATATGCCATTTGAGCTGGGGCATCTTCATCCATTCTCACAAGAAGGCCTAGCCAACGTAGTCGCTGCTTACCTAGCTGGCTTATGGCAGAACGGTTGTTCCATAAGCCGAGTTCAAACAAGATTTGCTGGCGCGTCGGTCTTGTGCGCATCTCATCCAATTTGCAAGACCATTTTCCCAGATGTTATCTCCTATTTGATCCTTCTATCAAATTCGTGGCATTCCCCTTCTGCGTGAACCCCTTCCTTCTCCTTCTTGCCTCGATTTTATATGCCTTTTGAGCTGGGCCATCTTAATCCATTCTCACAAGATGGCCTAGCCAACGTAGTCGCTGCAGCTCGATCCGTCTTATGGTTCATTCAACGGCGATATTCACCATCGACACAGATCGGTCCAAAAATCTTCCGGATAATTTTTCTATCAAACACTCCAAGAGCTGCATCATGTGCTTGCGCATGTACACATGCTTCAGATCCATACAACAGCACGTGGTAGAGTGTGAGTTTGGTCTGGCGGGAGGTGGTCTTGTTTCTAAGCAGCATACTTAGACCATAGTAGCATCTATTGGCCAACACTATTCTCCTCCGGATTTCAAAACTGATGTCATTCGTTTTATTTATGGCGGTACCAAGGTATATAAAATCTTTAACTACCTCCAAGCTGTAGTTCTCAAGTTCCACAGTAGATTCGAGCCTACTAGACGTCTTGACACCATCAGCTTGATCTTCTCGCCGTTTACTGCCAAACCTACTTTGGCAGATTCTTTCCCAATTTGTTCAAAGGTGGCTATTACCGCTCGCAATGTTCGACCCATTATATCGGTGTCATCGGCGCAGGCGAGTAACAAGTGTTGTTTGTTGTACAGAGTGTCATTTCAGTTCACATTTGAGTCTCGTATGGCCTTTTCCAGCAGGATGTTAAAAAGATCACACGATAAACTGTCAACTTGTCTGAATCCTCGTTCGATATTGAAGGGCTACGATAGGTGCTTTCCAACTTTAACTGCTGACCTTCTGCCACTTAAATTTATCCGTATAAATTTTGCAGGAATGCCGAACGTATACGTAGTTTTAAACTCCTCTGAGCGGATAGGGCTGTCGAATGCGGCTTTATAGTCGACGAATAAGTGAAATGTGTCGATGTGTTTTTCGTGAGTCTTTTCCAGGATTTGGCGCAGAGTGAAAATCTGGTCAATGGTGGATTTGCCAGATCGAATTGGTATGGTCCAATAATGTCATTGACTATTGACTTACATCGTTCACACAGCACACTGGATAGCACTTTATATGCGATGGGAAGAAGGCTAATTTCTCTATAGTTGGCACATTTCGTCTTGTCTCCTTTGTTGTGTTGTTTTGGGAAAAAATTAATTTTAAGAATATCATGCGAACGAACTATCCAATTTGAAAAAACTTTGGACAACTTAATATTTTTACCACGTCTGTATAATGTTGGAAGATGGGAATTATCGTTTCACTCCATCTAGTACCACCCCACAAGAGGCGAACGGAATTGGCAATATCATCTAAAATTTGCACATGATAACATATTTACCTTACATAGATTTTGCTTAAATATGGGACCCGTTGGTCCACTCCTTCCGTACCTTCCCTACAATGTGTCAACATTTTGAATATTTGTTAATCCTATATGAAGATAATAGAATATTTGATTTGGCCAATTTTTTGATAAAACATATACCTTATATAAAAAGAAATAAAAATACTGCATTAAATTGATTTGTAGATACAAAAATCGAAGTATGCAACATACAAATTGCCTTGCCTAATTTTTCAATTTTGAACATTGATTAACATAAATTGGTCCTTCGACCAGAGGTGACGTCAATTATTTGAGGACGAAGTGACTAATTAAATGACAAAGATGCTGTCTGAAGAAATAGTCGACTTTATAGTCTGACCGAAGAAAAGGGAGTCATTAAAGACCAACCAACAGAATCTGTTTCTCCGACCAGTTGTAGAATTACCTACTTGAGGACAAAGGACCAATTTGATTTTTTTTGGCTAATTATTTAATAAAAACTAGACTTCTGAAGGGCAAAGAGCATTTATAGTACATGGAGTCGTTACAGACGAATAAAATAATTTTCAATTAACCGAATTTGGTCCTTCGACCAAAGGTGACATCACCTGTTTGAGGACGAAGGACCAAAAGTGACTACACGAGAGACTATTTGAATGCAAATCTGAATATACTGAAGTATAGGAAGTCTTTATGGACTAATAATAGGTAAATATTGTTAATAGAATGCCTAAAAAAAGAGAAGTCCGCAATGGACAGCAGAAGAGTGATCAGTCATTACAGAAGAGCTGAGGCAGAAAGAAAATTTTTATTGGAGAGCAGAATGGGTTGAATAGAAACACCGACGAAAGGAGTCTTCTATGGACAAGCTGAAAGGGAATTTGTTATAGAGTCTTTCCGCAAACCATAAGCTGATGGTATATCTCTGTCGGCAATACCGACTGAGATACTTTTAATAGACATAACTGTCTTCTCTTGGTCATTTAAAAATACTTTTAATAACACCGCCTTCTCTTAGTTTAAAAGTATTTTATAGACATTCACTTTTGCGGATTTTTTATGTCCGAGTTCTTCTTGATTTGTTTTTGACATATTTAAAAACAATGTACCCTTCCCATGGACCGTGAAAATGCATTATTTTACAAGTCTATTTATTTTATGGACCTTGAAAAAATATTCATCAACACAGTCTGATTGCAAATATATTCTAAACTCAAAACTTTTAACGAACCTTTAAAAAAATATTCTTTAACAAATTCAAAAGTCTTTGAGGTTGTCTGAAAAGTATCTATAATCCTCGCCTTCTCTGCATACCTGAAAAATATTTTTTTTGTTCAAAAATTGACGCTTTTAAGTATCCATCAAAAATTCTCATTTTCTATAAAAAATCCAAGTCTGAATGGCCTAGTGAAATCTATTTTTATACCCTACACAACTATGTTGTCAGGTTATTATAGCTTTGTGCAGCACCAAAAGTTTGTAACGCCGCGAAATATTGGTCCTAGACCCACCTTTAAGTATACCGATCGTCATATCTCGACTAGCTGAGTCGATCTAGACATGTGTGTCCGTCCGTCCGTCCGTCTGTCCATTATAATTTGTAAACACGATACAGGCCACAGTTATGGACCAATCTTCACGAAATTTTGCTTGTAGGATGGGTTCTGCCCAATGAAGACCCCTATTGTTTTTGGAAAAGATCGGTTAATATTTAGGGGATAAAATGGACCAAAAACTTTATTTTTGTCGGTTTTTCTGGTCGCTCCAGAGGTCGCAATTATTACCCAAACACCGCGAATTTTTGCATGGAGAAGGGGATCGGGTCAAAGAATAAGCATGCCTGTTTTGATAAAGATAGATCAATATTTAGCGGGTGAAATGGACCCTAACTTTTGTGTGAAAAATGACAAAATTTGTATTCTATAGCGTATATATTTACCACTGAAGGACGTAGACCCTAGGAGTTGATAGTATATCCAAGAGGAGTGGTTGACCTTTAAATTGATACCAATTATATTGTCGTAGATACTCGGATGCGGGAGTTACACTTAAATATTTACAGGTGCCTACGTATTCATATATTATTTACTAACCTATTACCACACTGGAGGGCGGAAATATAGCGCTGATCGCTTTGAAATGTTGCATGAGGTTCCAGTTATGGTCAAGGACAACGCCTAAAATGTTAGGTGATTATAAGATAATAATTTTTCGGATGAAGTGGACCGAAAACTTAATTATTTGTACTTTTCGAGTCGAAAGCCGAACATCACAACACAACCCACGGTGAAGGGACAAGTAATTAGAGGGGCTGTACTGATTATTAGTAACAATTACTGACCCCTAACCAGTCAAAAGTGTGCAAAAATCGTGAATTATTGCCCAATCTCAGAATATAGAACCGCAGCAAGTTAGATTTTCTTGGAAGTTGTGTAGGGTATCGTATGGTCGGCCCCGTCCGACTATACTGCTCCGCTCACTGGTTTTTAATCTATCTTTTGTTGGCTATGGAAAAATATTATTTGTTCGAGTCCGTAAAAACTCCTATGATCATTTATAAAACCAGAATTTATATTCTTTTTATAAATTCTGGTTTATTTAAAATATTCCTTAAAAAAAAATTTCGGATCTTTGAAAAAAAAAATTTTTTTTTAATACATCTGAACTCCTCTGGTCCTTGGAAAATTTGTTCTTTATAAATCCTCTTCTTCAGGTCGTTTAAAATGTATTTTTTAATAAATAAAGGCTCTGCTGGTCCTTGGATAATTTTGGATAATTTCTATATAAATCCAAGCTCTGTTTGCATTTTAAAAACATTCCCTAGTGTTTTAGAAAAAAAAACTAATCGTTAAACTATCTACCATCAATTATTTCCTCATAGCGTATGAGTAATAACAAAAAATAATAAAAAATAGCATGTATACGTATGATTAATTAATATTACTTATACGCCATGGAATTATTATTTTTTAAATAAAAAATAAATATTACTCACAATGAAAATACGGAAATGATTTTTTTTCCTTCCCCCAAAATATGATATCGACATGAACTTTAATTTAAAAAAAATAATTACAACCACAACATATATTTCAATCATAATATTGCATTACATACATAACATAATATGTCCTCTCGACTTATCCTAAACAAATATACGAACTATTAACAACCGCAACAACAAAATCTCAATCACACTGTGTCAGCCTTTATGAAACCAAAAAATAAAAATATAACCAAAACAAAAAAATCGAATTAAAAAAGAAAAAATAAAATCTAATTTAAATTAAAAATCTGTTGCTTGTTTTTTAAATTAAAAAAAAATATATATTATAAATGAATACTGCCACTTAATTATTATTTTTAAGCTAATTTATGAAAAACAAAAATTATGTTTATTATAATTAAAAAAAATAATGTGAAAACCAACAACAACAACAAATGTTATACTTGTTAATTGTAATTTGTGTGTCTTTAATTATTATAATTATTAATATCTTTAAAATTAATGTAATTAATTTTAATATCTTTAAAATTAATTAGTCGAATTTATTTAGCAAAAGGCCTTCATTATTATTTTTATTGTATATATAAATACATTTATATATAGTAGGAAAGGGTATGGAGGGTGGAGTTATGAAACTAGGACCAATTGACGGATTTATTCCTTAAAAAAATCTGAAGAGGAGTCCGTTCAATTTACCAATACATGCTTCCATACCCTTCTCTTGAAATAATTTTTTATTTTAAATTAATTTAAATTTAAATAAAATTAAAATTAAATTTAATTTAAAACTCTATACTCTATCTACTATTCTCATCTACTCTAAAAAAATATTTCTCTCTCAATATAAATTTAAAAAAATCGATTTAAATTAAATTTTCTTGCAAATATACTTATAATAATAAAACATGTATCCATCTGTTTAATGTTAAATAACAAAAAACTAATTAAGTTTATAATTAAAAAAAAAATAAAATCACAAACAATATAACAAATGAAAAATAGCTTTTGTGCTGCTAATGCTAAAACTTGTGTTAAACAATTTTTTTTTAAATTAATTAAATTAAAATAATTAAGTATATATTATTACTGTTCGAATTGTTGACAAAACCAAAAAAATCTATTAAATAATTATCGAAATGAAAGAAAAGGCAAACAGAGGCAGGCAGATGAAGAAGTATGGCATCATAATGCAGATCTACCTAATTAAAGCAACCACAGCAATTACTATTATTCCAATAAAATAAAATTACAAAAAAAAAACGCTATATAAAAATAAATATATATACGAAGCAAAAAAATACATCTATATACTTGAAAAAAAGCCAATCGAAATCCTTTACATCCTTGCATACCAACCACTTCTAAATTGCATACTTACATACACACACATATATAGAACAAAAAAATGGAAGTTATTTACTTGCTATATATACATAGAGTATAAGAAGGAGAGTACATATGTAACTAAGACATAACAAACACATAATTACATACTTATCATACATATGAATTATATATATAGACTACTTATTATATATATACATAGCTAATGTTTGTTTGCGTTGAGTTATTTCACAAAAATATATTAAAAAAATAAAATTAAAAAAAAACGAAAATAAAAATTTGCAAAAAAATAAAAAAGCAAAGAGAAGTAAGATAAAAAAGAATGAAATGGATACTCTTAACAAAAAAAGAATTTAGAACATTTTTTCCCCAATGACAAAATGATAATACATACCAAAAAACAAAAAAAGAAACCAAACACTTATACATAACTAACTATATACATACATGAATACATACAAACAAACAACAAATGGAAATTAATAAAAAGAAGAGATGCTATCAAAAAAAAAAATAAAAAAATGTTTTTATTTTTTAAAGGGTTCCAAGAGGCGAGGATTTTTTAAAGAATATTTTTGAAAAGGACCCATCAACACACGGGATTTTTTAAAGAATATTTTTAAAGGGGTCTCACCAAGAGGCGTGGATTTTTTAAAGAATATTTTTAAAGGGGTCTCACCAAGAGGCGTGGATTTTTTAAAGAATATTTTTAAAGGGGTCTCACCAAGAGGCTTGGATTTTTTAAAGAATATTTTTAAAGGAATCCATCCAACCAAGAGGCGTGGATTTTTTAAAGACTATTTTTTAAAGGGATCCATCCAACCAAGAGGCGTGGATTTTTTAAAGACTATTTTTTAAAGGGATCCATCCAACCAAGAGGCGTGGATTTTTTAAAGACTATTTTTTAAAGGGATCCATCCAACCAAGAGGCGTGGATTTTTTAAAGACTATTTTTTAAAGGGATCCATCCAACCAAGAGGCGTGGATTTTTTAAAGACTATTTTTTAAAGGGATCCATCCAACCAAGAGGCGTGGATTTTTTAAAGACTATTTTTTAAAGGGATCCATCCAACCAAGAGGCGTGGATTTTTTAAAGACTATTTTTTAAAGGGATCCATCCAACCAAGAGGCGTGGATTTTTTAAAGACTATTTTTTAAAGGGATCCATCCAACCAAGAGGCGTGGATTTTTTAAAGACTATTTTTTAAAGGGATCCATCCAACCAAGAGGCGTGGATTTTTTAAAGACTATTTTTTAAAGGGATCCATCCAACCAAGAGGCGTGGATTTTTTAAAGACTATTTTTTAAAGGGATCCATCCAACCAAGAGGCGTGGATTTTTTAAAGACTATTTTTTAAAGGGATCCATCCAACCAAGAGGCGTGGATTTTTTAAAGACTATTTTTTAAAGGGATCCATCCAACCAAGAGGCGTGGATTTTTTAAAGACTATTTTTTAAAGGGATCCATCCAACCAAGAGGCGTGGATTTTTTAAAGACTATTTTTTAAAGGGATCCATCCAACCAAGAGGCGTGGATTTTTTAAAGACTATTTTTTAAAGGGATCCATCCAACCAAGAGGCGTGGATTTTTTAAAGACTATTTTTTAAAGGGATCCATCCAACCAAGAGGCGTGGATTTTTTAAAGACTATTTTTTAAAGGGATCCATCCAACCAAGAGGCGTGGATTTTTTAAAGACTATTTTTTAAAGGGATCCATCCAACCAAGAGGCGTGGATTTTTTAAAGACTATTTTTTAAAGGGATCCATCCAACCAAGAGGCGTGGATTTTTTAAAGACTATTTTTTAAAGGGATCCATCCAACCAAGAGGCGTGGATTTTTTAAAGGGCTCCAAGAGGCGTGGATTTATTAAAGAATATTTTTGACGGGGTCTCACCAAGAGGCGTGGATTTTTTAAAGAATATTTTTAAAGGGGTCTCACCAAGAGGCATGGATTTTTTAAAGAATATTTTTAAAGGGGTCTCACCAAGAGGCGTGGATTTTTTAAAGAATATTTTTGACGGGGTCTCACCAAGAGGCGTGGATTTTTTAAAGAATATTTTAAAAGGGGTCTCACCAAGAGGCGTGGATTTTTTAAAGAATATTTTTAAAGGGGTCTCACCAAGAGGCGTGGATTTTTTAAAGAATATTTTTGACGGGGTCTCACCAAGAGGCGTGGATTTTTTAAAGAATATTTTTAAAGGGGTCTCACCAAGAGGCGTGGATTTTTTAAAGAATATTTTTAAAGGGGTCTCACCAAGAGGCGTGGATTTTTTAAAGAATATTTTTAAAGGGGTCTCACCAAGAGGCGTGGATTTTTTAAAGACTATTTTTTAAAGGGATCCATCCAACCAAGAGGCGTGGATTTTTTAAAGAATAATTTTTAAAGGGATCCATCCAACCAAGAGGCGTGGATTTTTTAAAGACTATTTTTTAAAGGGATCCATCCAACCAAGAGGCGTGGATTTTTTAAAGGGATCCATCCTCACCAAGAGGCGTGGATTTTTTAAAGGGATCCATCCTCACCAAGAGGCGTGGATTTTTTAAAGAATATTTTTGCGACGTCTCACCAAGAGGCGTGGATTTTTTAAAGAATATTTTTGCGACGTCTCACCAAGAGGCGTGGATTTTTTAAAGAATATTTTTGCGACGTCTCACCAAGAGGCGTGGATTTTTTAAAGAATATTTTTGACGGCGTCTCACCAAGAGGCGTGGATTTTTTAAAGACTATTTTTTAAAGGGATCCATCCAAAGAGGCGTGGATTTTTTAAAGAATATTTTTTCAGGGACCATCCAAAGAGGCGTGGATTTTTTAAAGAATATTTTTTCAGGGACCATCCAAAGAGGCGTGGATTTTTTAAAGAATATTTTTTCAGGGACCATCCAAAGAGGCGTGGATTTTTTAAAGAATATTTTTTTTAAAGAATATTTTTTCAGGGACCATCCAAAGAGGCGTGGATTTTTTAAAGAATATTTTTTCAGGGACCATCCAAAGAGGCGTGGATTTTTTAAAGAATATTTTTTCAGGGACCATCCAAAGAGGCGTGGATTTTTTAAAGAATATTTTTTCAGGGACCATCCAAAGAGGCGTGGATTTTTTAAAGAATATTTTTTCAGGGACCATCCAAAGAGGCGTGGATTTTTTAAAGAATATTTTTTCAGGGACCATCCAAAGAGGCGTGGATTTTTTAAAGAATATTTTTTCAGGGACCATCCAAAGAGGCGTGGATTTTTTAAAGAATATTTTTTCAGGGACCATCCAAAGAGGCGTGGATTTTTTAAAGAATATTTTTTCAGGGACCATCCAAAGAGGCGTGGATTTTTTAAAGAATATTTTTTCAGGATTTTTTAAAAAATTTTTTTCAGCGACCATCAACAGAGGCGCGGATTTTTTAAAGAAGTTTTTTTCAGCGACCATCAACAGAGGCGCGGATTTTTTAAAGAATATTTTTTCAAGGCCTATAACAGGCGTGGATTTTTTAAAGAATTTTTTTCAGCGACCATCAACAGAGGCGCGGATTTTTTAAAGAATTTTTTTTCAACAGAGGTGTGGATTTTTTAAAGAATATTTTTTAAGGGACCATCAACAGAGGCGTGGATTTTTTAAAGAATATTTCTTCAGCGACCATCAACAGAGGTGTGGATTTTTTAAAGAATATTTCTTCAGCGACCATCAACAGAGGCGTGGATTTTTTAAAGAATATTTTTTTCAGGACCATCAACAGAGGCGGGGATTTTTAAAGAATATTTCTTCAGCGACCATCAACAGAGGCGTGGATTTTTTAAAGAATTTTTTTCAGCGACCATTAACAGAGGCGCGGATTTTTTAAAGAATTTTTTTTCAGCGACCATTAACAGAGGCGCGGATTTTTTAAAGAATTTTTTTTCAGCGACCATTAACAGAGGCGTGGATTTTTTAAAGAATTTTTTTTCAACAGAGGTGTGGATTTTTTAAAGAATATTTTTTCAGCGACCATCAACAGAGGCGTGGATTTTTTAAAGAATATTTCTTCAGCGACCATCAACAGAGGCGTGGATTTTTTAAAGAATATTTCTTCAGCGACCATCAACATAGGCGTGGATTTTTTGAAGAATATTTTTTTCAGGGACCATCAACAGAGGCGTGGATTTTTTAAAGAATATTTTTTTCAGGGACCATCAACAGAGGCGTGGATTTTTTAAAGAATATTTTTTTCAGGGACCATCAACAGAGACGTGGATTTTTTAAAGAATATTTTTTTCAGGGACCATAAACAGAGGCGTGGATTTTTTAAAGAATATTTTTTTCAGGGACCATCAACAGAGGCGTGGATTTTTTAAAGAATATTTTTTTCAGGGACCATCAACAGAGACGTGGATTTTTTAAAGAATATTTTTTTCAGGGATCATCAACAGAGGCGTGGATTTTTTAAAGAATATTTTTTTCAGGGACCATCAACAGAGGCGTGGATTTTTTAAAAAAAATTTTTTTCAGTGCCTATCAACAGAGGCGTGGATTTTTTAAAGAATATTTTTTCAGTGCCTATCAACAGAGGCGTGGAGTTTTTAAAGAATATTTTTTCAAGGGCCAGCCACCTAAGGCGTGGAGTTTTTAAAGAATATTTTTTCAAGGGCAGCCACCTAAGACGTGGAGTTTTTAAAGAATATTTTTTCAGTGCCTATCAACAGAGGCGTGGAGTTTTTAAAGAATATTTTTTCAGTGCCTATCAACAGAGGCGAGGAGTTTTTAAAGAATATTTTTTCAGTGCCTATCAACAGAGGCGTGGAGTTTTTAAAGAATATTTTTTCAGGGATTCACCATGACAAGGCGTGGATTTTTTAAAGAATATTTTTTCAGTGCCTATCAACAGAGGCGTGGAGTATTTAAAGAATATTTTTTCAGGGATTCACCATCACAAGGCGTGGATTTTTTAAAGAATATTTTTGTTTATCTTATTCAAATTATAAAAACATTTTTTTTTGAACATGAGTGCAGCTTTTTATAAATATAACTCGTTATGAATGTGTGTTGGTGTACTCATGTGCTTCGAATTCAATGTGATAACTGCTATAAAAAAATACCCTACTCAAATTCTATTAAAATCAACACCGGTTAACGGAAAAGGCGTTGAAATGGAAAAATCACTTTGAATATCGAATAACTTGAAATTTTATTTGACATTTGCAGGTGTGTGTGTGAATTTTTTTGTTTGCGGTAGTTACAACAATGTTGATGACTATGACACCGATGCTGCTGATGACGATGAGGATGCCGAAGAAGATGGTAATGCTGATGATGGGAGATGGGTGATGACACTTTTAATGATGTGATTATTTTTTGCAACCTTGTTTTTCGCCTGCCGTCGTAATTGTAATCATTTTTTTCTTTAAATGGTCTTTGTTTTTTATTTCATAGGAGTTATTTTTTCTACACGGGTGTTGAAATTAAAATGTTTATAGAAATTAAAAAGGAGTAGAAAATGTGTTGAGAAAATCTGTATTGAAAATAGCAAATGAATGAATTTTTGAAAATAAGATTGGATCTATATAAAATATTTTCACGAGAGAACCTACCAGCTTCTACAATTTTGATATCTTGTATCTAATCTAAACTTCTTCCCTAAGTGTGTTTATTTAAATTTTTTTCTTATGGTCCCATTTACAAAGTCCATGTTACCCATTTTTCAAACCTATGCGTTACGCATTCATTTAACGTTGTGTTATCGTGAATATGAACTGAAAATGGGTTATCCCAATCAGTATGCGAATATGTGTCACAATAAACTTCAGTGATTTTCTGCCCAATAAAACATATGGTATCTGCGTATTTCTTCTTTCCATTTCAATTTATTGGGTACAGTGGATACTTCGAAAAAATTCAACAATTATTTATTAACTGATTTTAAGACATAGGCTGTGTAGACCCTGAAAAAATATTCTTTACAAAATCCACGCCTTGGGTAGACCCTGAAAAAATATTCTTTACAAAATCCACGCCTTGGGTAGACCCTGAAAAAATATTCTTTACAAAATCCACGCCTTGGGTAGACCCTGAAAAAATATTCTTTACAAAATCCACGCCTTGGGTAGACCCTGAAAAAATATTCTTTACAAAATCCACGCCTTGGGTAGACCCTGAAAAAATATTCTTTACAAAATCCACGCCTTGGGTAGACCCTGAAAAAATATTCTTTACAAAATCCACGCCTTGGGTAGACCCTGAAAAAATATTCTTTACAAAATCCACGCCATGGGTAGACCCTGAAAAAATATTCTTTACAAAATCCACGCCTTGGGTAGACCCTGAAAAAATATTCTTTACAAAATCCACGCCTTGGGTAGACCCTGAAAAAATATTCTTTACAAAATCCACGCCTTGGGTAGACCCTGAAAAATATTCTTTACAAAATCCACGCCTTGGGTAGACCCTGAAAAAATATTCTTTACAAAATCCACGCCTTGGGTAGACCCTGAAAAAATATTCTTTACAAAATCCACGCCTTGGGTAGACCCTGAAAAAATATTCTTTACAAAATCCACGCCTTGGGTAGACCCTGAAAAAATATTCTTTACAAAATCCACGCCTTGGGTAGACCCTGAAAAAATATTCTTTACAAAATCCACGCCTTGGGTAGACCCTGAAAAAATATTCTTTACAAAATCCACGCCTTGGGTAGACCCTGAAAAAATATTCTTTACAAAATCCACGCCTTGGGTAGACCCTGAAAAAATATTCTTTACAAAATCCACGCCTTGGGTAGACCCTGAAAAAATATTCTTTACAAAATCCACGCCTTGGGTAGACCCTGAAAAAATATTCTTTACAAAATCCACGCCTTTGGTAGACCCTGAAAAAATATTCTTTACAAAATCCACGCCTTGGGTAGACCCTGAAAAAATATTCTTTACAAAATCCACGCCTTGGGTAGACCCTGAAAAAATATTCTTTACAAAATCCACGCCTTGGGTAGACCCTGAAAAAATATTCTTTACAAAATCCACGCCTTGGGTAGACCCTGAAAAAATATTCTTTACAAAATCCACGCCTTGGGTAGACCCTGAAAAAATATTCTTTACAAAATCCACGCCTTGGGTAGACCCTGAAAAAATATTCTTTACAAAATCCACGCCTTGGGTAGACCCTGAAAAAATATTCTTTACAAAATCCACGCCTTGGTATACCCTGAAAAAATATTCTTTACAAAATCCACGCCTTGGTATACCCTGAAAAAATATTCTTTACAAAATCCACGCCTTGGTATACCCTGAAAAAATATTCTTTACAAAATCCACGCCTTGGTATACCCTGAAAAAATATTCTTTACAAAATCCACGCCTTGGTAGACCCTGAAAATTATTCTTTAGAAAATTCAAGCCTTGAAAAACTATGAAAAAAAGTGTTCCACTGTCCCGTGTCCGGATAAAATCCAAATGAATGACTTAAGTTTTGTTTTTCTCGTGTTTTTGTGCTCCCGGCACATCTGCATTTGAGCAAATATACAATTGGCTGTGATGCAATAAAACAGGCTCAGAATCGAAATAAGGCCAAAAATAATCAAACTTACAAACACATAGTCATACCAATGCACACACACGAACAAGTAGCCCATTCTAGAACAGCAATCGTGGCACAAAACATCAACAAGGATATCAAAAATTGCTACAACTACATGACAATAACAACAACAGCAATGATATATCACATCATGATACCAAGCAGTGATATATGTCGCTGCGAATGTGTACAGACATACAAATGAATTGAATCGTATCGCGCATCGTGTGTATAGATGTGGGGGGTCCATGTGCACGTGTTCCGACGAGGACATCAACAAAACAGTGTAAACAATTGAGAGTATATTTCGATATTTAGGCAACCAACGAATCTCACTGCGTGTGTGTATCTGTGTCTATGTATGTGTGTGCGTGTCTGTGTTTTCCTATGGATCTCCATGTTTTTTGACAAAAAATAAATTAGCCAATATAAGCCAAACGGCAAACAAATAAATAAAACAACATTGAAATGTTGTAACAACTGCAACGATAACAGCAATTATTTGTTATCAATTCATGGCAACAAAACAAATATACATTCGCACAAACACACACTCACTCACTCGCACACATGCACAAATCCCACTGACACGTTTTCATAGCTGGGAGGTAGAAAGTTGCAGATAGACCGACAAAAAAGAAGAAAATAAATAAACTATACCCGGACCTCACACGCATACTGATGTTCTGTATATTTTTCGGGGAACAACAACAAGAACAAAATACAACAACTCACAACATTGTTGAGGATGTTGTTGCATGCATCACAAATGCATCAGGTTCGGTGTTTTGTTACTCTACACCTGGATATTGGCATATGCGAGGGGAAGGGATGTCGATGTTTTCAACCAAAAAGTTGATTAAACAAATAAAGGTTGGAGATTCTTTAAAAATAACTATCAGATCAACAAGGGAACAATTATAAAGGTGGATTTTTAACACAGAAGTCGTGGATTTTTTAAAGAATATTTTTTTCAGAGATTTACAGAAGTCGTGGATTTTTTAAAGAATATTTTTTCAGGGACCCATCAGTATAAGGCGTGGATTTTTTAAAGAATATTTTTTCAGGGACCCATCAATATAAGGCGCGGATTTTTAAAAGAATATTTTTTCAGGGACCCATCAATATAAGGCGTGGATTTTTTAAAGAATATTTTTTCAGAGAGCCATCAATATAAGGCGTGGAGTTTTAAAAGAATATTTTTTCAGAGACCCATCAATATAAGGCGTGGATTTTTAAAAGAATATTTTTTCAGGGACCCATCAATATAAGGCGTGGATTTTTAAAAGAATTTTTTTAGGGACCAATCAATATAAGGCTTGGATTTTTAAAAGAATTTTTTTTTTTAGGGACCCATGGATTTGTTAATCAGAAGGCGTTGATTTTCTAAAGAATATTTTTTCAGGGACCCCCCATCACAAGGCGTGGATTTCCTAAAGAATAGTTTTTCAGGGACCCATTAATATAAGGCGGGGATTTTTAAAAGAATATTTTTTTCAGAGACCCATCAATATAAGGCGTGGATTTTTTAAAGAATATTTTTTCAAAGACCCACACAAGGCGTGGATTTTCTTATCGACTCCCCATCACAAGGCGTGGATTTTTTAAAGAATATTTTCTCAGGGACCCACCCTTACTCCTTATCGACTCCCCATCACAAGGCGTGGATTTTTTAAAGAATATTTTTTCAGGGACCCACCATCACAAGGCGTGGATTTCCTAGGACAAGCATGGATTGTTTAAATGTATATCTTTCAGGAGCCCTCCTAGAGAAGTTTGGATTATTTTTAAATATATTTTTCGTGATGTTCTAACAGTAGCATGTTTTTAAACGATTTTTGTCAGGGACCCCGCAAAAGAGACTTGGGGTTTTAAGCATATACTTTATAGTTCCCTTCTGAAAAAGTGAATTTTTATGTCCGCACTTATGTGTAAATCGAATTTGCCATTCCGTCTGCAACACCCCGAAATATTCAAAGGAGACCCCATACAGTACATATATTCTGGATCGGAATGTAATTCTACGTCGATATAGCCATGTCCATTGGTCTGCCCATCTCTCCGCATATCTGTTAAAGTTATGGAATTGAATAATAGTCTCCTTTTCAGAATGTTGATGGTTTTACCTGCGAACTTCCACCAAGGTAACAGTGAATTGACATTTCTTTTTTTTATTTTTATACCCTTCACCACACTGTGGTACAGGGTATTATTTTTTATAAATACAATTTCCGCTTCATTTTCGATATTTTAATGAAGAACTCAATAAAAATGTTTGACCTCCAAAAATCTTACCGTAGTAGCTTTAGATTGACGTTCGGGATCCCTTGGGGGTGAAAATATTCTGGAAGCACTATTTATACCCTTCACCACACTGTGGTACAGGGTATTATGGCTTTGTGCATATGTTTGTAACAGGCAAAGGAAACGAGATAGACACATGGTTTCTTTTGAGAATATGCATAGAATCACTTTCTAAGTCGATTTATGCATGTCCATCCGTCCGTCCGTCTGCCTGACGATGTTAAATTGTAAACAAAGTACTGGTTGCATTTATAATCCGAATTGGCTGAAATTTGGCATAGGCCACTTATTTGGCACAAGGACGAACCCTATTGAAATTGGGAAACATCGGTTCAGATTTAGATATAGTTCTCATATATAGTTTCGTCCGATTTAATGTAATTGGTGTACCAAAGTCCCTTAATATCTTTCGATTTGCACGATATTTGGCACAGCGTAATGAATTAGGTCTAGAATGATTTCATGAAAATCGGTCCTGATTTAAATATAGCTCCCACATATATTTTCGTCCGATTTAATGTAAATGGTACACCAATGTCCCTATATATCTTTAGATTTGCACGAAATTTGGTATCGAGTACTGAATTAGGTCCAGAATGATGTGTTCTAAGTTTCGTGAAAATCGGTCCATATTTAGATATAGCTCCCATATATATTTTCGTCCGATTTAATGTAAATGGTGTACCAAAGTCCCTATATATCTTTCGATTTGCACGAAATTTGGCATAACATAACGAATTAGGCCTAGAATGACGTGTGTTATGTTTCCTGAAAATCGGTCCAGATTTAGATATAGCTCCCATATATATTTTCGTCCGATTTAAGGTAAATGGTGTACCAAAGTCCCTTAATATCTTTCGGTTTGCACGAAATTTAGCACAGCGTAATAAATTAGGTCTAGAATGATGTGTGTTTAGTTTCGTAAAAATCGCTTCAGATTTAGATATATTTTCTATATCTGACCAAATGAAAAATTGAGCATCGATTGCAGAATGACATGTTTATGGGCCCAATTTCATTTTGCTGGTCCTTTAAAAATGCGACGTCTGTTAGGATTCATCTGTTGAATATACCTAAAGTGGTGAAGGGTATAATATAGTCGGCCCCGTCCGTCTTTACTACTTTCCTTACTGGTTTTATATTGGGCTATGTTTTGACATTGCTTCCATATAAATGAAGTGGCTTTAATTTGGCATTTTCTAATTCCATTTAATAAGGAACCATAAAAACATTAAATGTAAACTACAATGCGGGTTAAGAACTTGTTCAATATAAATAGACATTTTGGTACATACAGAGGTTCTAGAATATTCAGCATTTTTAAAGTCCTTGCACAAGGCGGTATGCCTTTTATTTCGATTTCTCCCTGCAGAAATGTGCCATGCCATAACCTGAATATAGAACTCTCGATCTATTTTAAGCATTTTGGCTTAACTTAATGGCTTTTTCACATATTTTTTCAAGGACCCTGAATTTGTGGCCAATATTAAAATTTCAGGCCCTATATTTTTGCCATTTTTAAAATTGTTTTTTCCATTATTAAAAAGTATGTATATAATTTTGTATTTTTTATATATCTATAAAAAATTTCACGGATCCTCAATAGCCCATATTTAAAAATATAAAAATCCATCGAATTTTTGTTTTCAAAATATACACCTACATATTCAAATCTAAATATCTTTGTTTGTCCATTGCTCTGAGTGGCTTGGTATTCCGTGTATTTACAATTGCTTATGGACGATTGAGTGAACAAATGTAATATTCCCAATGCAAGCCTCTTGCTCTATGTTTGTATATGTATATGTGTGAGTTGGTGTCGGCCTGCGTTCAGTTTAATATTAAAATCACAATTGTTTATATTGTAAAACAATGTTTACTAAAATGTAGTGGTGTGTAAGCTACAACAATATATAATGAAATACCCACATGAACACACACACACATTAACACATTCTATACACACACACCTACGCACACACCTCCACTTACCATTATATGCAGGCAATTTAACTGCATTGAATCGAATTGAATTGAACAGCAACTCTACTCCACTCCGGCACTCAAATCCAGACATGGTCATAGAATAGTAAAATCGAAATACCGGATGTATGCCAATGGATACCGTTGTGAACGCAACAGAAGATGTAGTCTAATGTAGAATTTATTGGAAAAATCTATTGGACCAGTTGTGAATAAATGTTGGAATTCCTTAGGCTAGTTGTAGGTTGGTTGGTGTGTATGTGAGCATGCGAGGGTTCGTATGGCTGTATTGTAATTGTGTGATTGGTATTACAATGTGTTGATTTTCAAATGTTTTGTGATATCCTGTGGATATAATTTTAACCGATGGCCTAATGAAGGTGTAAAGAGAGGAGGCAGAAAGAGAGGTGGAATAAACAACACTAGAAATTTCATGGATGATTATTAAGAAAAATGGAAGTCAATTTGTATTTGCCAATTTTGCATTTCATAACAAAGTGTTTATTGATTAATAAATATTTATTGTGTGCCGGAAGGAACTAAACACATTCGGATTTAACCACTCTGTTATGGATATATTTGCATTGCCCACCTCTTGAGGGGTTCCTGAAAAAATATATGCACGCCTTATATTGATGGGTCTCTGAAAAAATATTCTTTAAAAAATCCACGCCTTGTGATGTTGGGTCTCTGAAAAAATATTCTTTAAAAAATCCACGCCTTGTGATGTTGGGTCTCTGAAAAAATATTCTTTAAAAAATCCACGCCTTGTGATGTTGGGTCTCTGAAAAAATATTCTTTAAAAAATCCACGCCTTGTGATGTTGGGTCTCTGAAAAAATATTCTTTAAAAAATCCACGCCTTGTGATGTTGGGTCTCTGAAAAAATATTCTTTAAAAAATCCACGCCTTGTGATGTTGGGTCTCTGAAAAAATATTCTTTAAAAAATCCACGCCTTGTGATGTTGGGTCTCTGAAAAAATATTCTTTAAAAAATCCACGCCTTGTGATGTTGGGTCTCTGAAAAAATATTCTTTAAAAAATCCACGCCTTGTGATGTGAAAGTCCTTGAGAAAATATTCTTTAAAAAATCCACGCCTTGTGATGTGAAAGTCCTTGAGAAAATAGTCTTTAAAAAATCCACGCCTTGTGATGTTGGGTCTCTGAAAAAATATTCTTTAAAAAATCCACGCCTTGTGATGTTGGGTCTCTGAAAAAATATTCTTTAAAAAATCCACGCCTTGTGATGTTGGGTCTCTGAAAAAATATTCTTTAAAAAATCCACGCCTTGTGATGTTGGGTCTCTGAAAAAATATTCTTTAAAAAATCCACGCCTTGTGATGTTGGGTCTCTGAAAAAATATTCTTTAAAAAATCCACGCCTTGTGATGTTGGGTCTCTGAAAAAATATTCTTTAAAAAATCCACGCCTTGTGATGTTGGGTCTCTGAAAAAATATTCTTTAAAAAATCCACGCCTTGTGATGTTGGGTCTCTGAAAAAATATTCTTTAAAAAATCCACGCCTTGTGATGTTGGGTCTCTGAAAAAATATTCTTTAAAAAATCCACGCCTTGTGATGTTGGGTCTCTGAAAAAATATTCTTTAAAAAATCCACGCCTTGTGATGTTGGGTCTCTGAAAAAATATTCTTTAAAAAATCCACGCCTTGTGATGTTGGGTCTCTTTAAAAAATCCACGCCTTGTGATGTTGGGTCTCTGAAAAAATATTCTTTAAAAAATCCACGCCTTGTGATGTTGGGTCTCTGAAAAAATATTCTTTAAAAAATCCACGCCTTGTGATGTTGGGAGTCGATAAGGAGTAAGTGTGGGTCCCTGAGAAAATATTCTTTAAAAAATCCACGCCTTGTGATGTTGGGTCTCTGAAAAAATATTCTTTAAAAAATCCACGCCTTGTGATGTTGGGTCTCTGAAAAAATATTCTTTAAAAAATCCACGCCTTGTGATGTTGGGTCTCTGAAAAAATATTCTTTAAAAAATCCACGCTTTTGTTGGGTCTCTGAAAAAAAATATTCTTTAAAAAAGCCACGCTTTTGTTGGGTCTCTGAAAAAATATTCTTTAAAAAATCCACGCCTTATATTGATGGGTCTCTGAAAAAATATTCTTTAAAAAATCCACGCCTTGTGATGTTGGGTCTCTGAAAAAATATTCTTTAAAAAATCCACGCCTTGTGATGTTGGGTCTCTGAAAAAATATTCTTTAAAAAATCCACGCCTTGTGATGTTGGGTCTCTGAAAAAATATTCTTTAAAAAATCCACGCCTTATATTGATGGGTCTCTGAAAAAATATTCTTTAAAAAATCCACGCCTTATTCTTTAAAAAATCCACGCCTTGTGATGTTGGGTCTCTGAAAAAATATTCTTTAAAAAATCCACGCCTTATATTGATGGGTCTCTGAAAAAATATTCTTTAAAAAATCCACGCCTTATATTGATGGGTCTCTGAAAAAATATTCTTTAAAAAATCCACGCCTTATATTGATGGGTCTCTGAAAAAATATTCTTTAAAAAATCCACGCCTTATATTGATGGGTCTCTGAAAAAATATTCTTTAAACAATCCACGCCTTATATAGGTCCCTAAAAAATATTCGATTTCATTATTATTTCGATCATATTCTGATATTAACCTTGGAACAGCCATTGATTATTATTTTGTATTAAGTTTTGAATTTTCGACACTGCCTTCCTGTTCGCAAATATTTCAAATCCTTTATTCACAAAAGTTTTTAATTTATATTCAATTCGATAGATTTTTCATTCCAACATGAATTGTATTTTTGAGAATACGTTGCAATGCATTTTTCCTGTTTTTGGCAATTTTTCAATGTGCCTACGTGTGAGTGGGGATGTGTGTGTGTGTGTGTGTGCGGGTATATGGACGCACGGATATCCGCACAGGTATGCATGGGCATAGTTATTTTTTTTTTCTACATTTTGCATTTCAATTGAAGTTATTTTGTTTGTGAATTTATTTTTTTTCTGTTCTGTAGTTCTTTCTGTTCTTGGTTCGATTTGATTTGTTTTATTTTCTGTTTTTTGTTTGTTTTGTTTTTATTAACAATTCTACAAATGCAGTGTAGCCAAAAATAATCTTGAATCGAATAATCACTGGAGAGACCCCTCGACACAATTGGATAGGCCAATTGAACACCGGCTGGCTGGCTGGCCTTGCTGTTGATGATGTTGCTGCTGCTACGGCTTCAGTTTTGAGCTTCGACGGATGCCAGTTGTTGTTGTTATTGTAGAAAAGCCAATTCTGTGGAATTTATTGCATTCGAGTATTTTCCAATTTGTGTTATTTTTTGAATAGTGAATCAATTCTACGGTCTTTTGTTTTTGTTATTTTTTTTCTCCCCTATTTTTGATTAAACCTATTTGCAGATTTAATAGAAATATTTCAAATGAAAATACACACACTTGTTATAGGGGGGTTTTACTCCTGGAGTGCAGCTCTAGTATTCATTACCAATTTGAATGCAAGTAATGAATCGTAAAAATATTGGGTCTACCAAAGGCTTGGATTTATTAAAGAATATTTTTCAAGAATATTTTTCGAGGGCCAACTGAGGCGTGGATTTATTAAAGAATATTTTTCAAGGGCCAACTGAGGCGTGGATTTATTAAAGAATATTTTTGAGAGGGTCTACCAAAGGCGTGGATTTATTAAAGAATATTTTTGAGAGGGTCTACCAAAGGCGAGGCGTGGATTTATTAAAGAATATTTTTGAGGGGTCTACCAAAGGCTAGGCGTGGATTTTTTAAAGAATATTTTTGAGGGGTCTACCAAAGGCTAGGCGTGGATTTTTTAAAGAATATTTTTGAGGGGTCTACCAAAGGCTAGGCGTGGATTTTTTAAAGAATATTTTTGAGGGGTCTACCAAAGGCGAGGCGTGGATTTATTAAAGAATATTTTTGAGGGGTCTACCAAAGGCGAGGCGTGGATTTATTAAAGAATATTTTTGAGGGGTCTACCAAAGGCGTGGATTTATTAAAGAATATTTTTGAGGGGTCTACCAAAGGCGTGGATTTATTAAAGAATATTTTTGAGGGGTCTACCAAAGGCGTGGATTTATTAAAGAATATTTTTGAGGGGTCTACCAAAGGCGTGGATTTATTAAAGAATATTTTTGAGGGGTCTACCAAAGGCGTGGATTTATTAAAGAATATTTTTCAAGGGCCAACTGAGGCGTGGATTTATTAAAGAATATTTTTCAAGGGCAAACTGAGGCCTGGATTTATTAAAGAATATTTTTCAAGGGCCAACTGAGGCGTGGATTTATTAAAGAATATTTTTCAAGGGCCAACTGAGGCCTGGATTTATTAAAGAATATTTTTGAGGGTCCCAAAGGCGAGGCGTGGATTTATTAAAGAATATTTTTGAGAGGGTCTACCAAAGGCGTGGCGTGGATTTATTAAAGAATATTTTTGAGAGGGTCTACCAAAGGCGAGGCGTGGATTTATTAAAGAATATTTTTGAGAGGGTCTACCAAAGGCGAGGCGTGGATTTATTAAAGAATATTTTTGAGAGGGTCTACCAAAGGCGAGGCGTGGATTTATTAAAGAATATTTTTCAAGGGCCAACTGAGGCCTGGATTTATTAAAGAATATTTTTCAAGGGCCAACTGAGGCCTGGATTTATTAAAGAATATTTTTCAAGGGTCCAACTGAGGCGTGGATTTATTAAAGAATATTTTTGAGGCGTGGATTTATTTAAGAATATTTTTGAGAGGGTCTACCAAAGGCGTGGATTTATTACAGAATATTTTTCAGGGTCTACCAAATTTAAAATTCTTTCTTCCAACGTTATCAACATTGAGTGAAGTGACGAAAATTTGTTAGTTGTGAAACTAATCTACCCTTCAAATCGTTTATATGCAAAATATTGGAATTTCTTTGCCAAACAAATTTCTAGTTTACTTCACAGCACATGTAAAATGTTTCCGGTGAAATGATGAAATGATTGAATAAATTGTTAACATTGTTGTATTTGTATATATGAAGCAATATAACGAAATAGATGGATGGATGGATGGAAAACATGCTAACTACGAAAAAAAAAATCGAGCAAATGAATGAAGGACCCGCTATCAACTCAAGGATCTTGTGTTACTATTTTTATTATTTTCTTGTTTCGATTTTTTTTGCACTCTCCCTCTCTAAGCCAAGTACCTACCTTTCATATACAAGTACAAGAAGAAACAAATTGTTACAACAGTTCGAAAGGGTTCTTTTAGGTCTTTAGCAGCAGCATTTTGCAACTGTTTCGTTGAACCACTTGGAACATAAAACCTCCTAGCTAGTTCTAGCAACCTAGCTAACAACAAACCGACCTACCTATGTTGAACTATGTTGTTTAATATATTCTCCACTCAAGGATAGTTGAGAAGTGTTTGTTGGCTAAATTAGAGAGAAAGGGGGATTGGCAATGCCTTGTTGCAACTGCTGCTGCTTCTTCTTATTCTCCATGTTCTTCGGGCTTTCTAAACCTCATTGAAACGTGAAGTGTTTACATTATGAAGAACACAAAAGCGCTTAAGTCTTTAAGTACCATTTGGTGTTAGATTTAGCAACACCAACCGAACCAACCGACAGTCGAACCCAAGTGGCAATAACAACAGCAGCAACAACAACGACGACGGCAGCAACACCCTGTATATGTTGTTATTGCAGCTGCTGATTTTTCTATTGCTGCAATGTGTGTGCAGTGCAGGCATTTACATGACTGCATGTATGTGTGTATATGTGTGTGAGTGTGTTGTATGCGTATAGTTGATTTATTATACTGCTAAGTGAAGGAATTATGATTTTCATATTGAATACATAAATTAAAAATTTAACAATAACAATTAACATGCAATGTGCGGAATGAGGAGAAGGTGCAAAACGGTGAAATGCTGGTGGTGTGCTTAAATTATTATTCACTAATGTTATGCATAATATAAAATTAAAAAATACATGATAAGAGGTAAGTTATATACGCGGTTATCAATTTAATGGTTTCAAACGAATGTGACTTGAAACCCATTTCTCGATTTTAAATTTTGATGAATTTTAATGGGCTGGTAAATGAATAGCAATGAATGCTTCTTTAAGTTTCTAACTTTGCACATTTATATTTGAAGATTTAAAAATGGGAAAAATTAAAAATATAAAAATTTACAAAAATCTTTTGTGTCGGCCGGGCCGAACTTTAGATACCCTCCACCATAGATATACTGACAGGTACTAGAAATAAAAATATAGGGAACATACTGTGACGACAAAAGTCGATACCCTCGTTTTTGTCCACACAGTAGACTTAATATAAATGAAAATGAATTAAAATTAATGTAAAATGAAGTAAAATGAATTTAAAATGAAGTAAAATGAATTAAATTATAAATATAGAAACTATATATATATTTAATTAATAGACTAGAATAATTTCCCAAACTTTGAAAGCGACCCTCGTTGTTGTTTACATCAAATGTTGGCTGCCCGTTAGGTTCATTGGTCGATCAACTCAAGGCCACGCAACGCAACAATAGAACAACAAACAAACAAAGCAACACAGGCGACGACCAAGTAACACTAACAACTAACAAACCGCGTAACAAGGCAGTGATCGACCAATGGAATAGAGGCTAGCGAAGTGACAACAACAAACCAACGTAACGAGAATGCGCAGCCACGGACAATAAGGAAAATAATGACCGTTGTTACAACAACAGGAATAGAGTGACTTAAGACTATAAAAGGGAAAGTTCTTGTTAGAAAAGGGATTAGTCAGGGAACAACGGCAAAGACGACAACAGGTGACAACGATCCAATTGGAAAACCAGGTGAGTCAGAGTGGTGATCATAAAAGTTAGACCATAAGAAGTGTCCGTAGCTCTTTGGTCCCTCCGCGATAGAACCCTTGAAGTGTTTGTAACTCTCGGGTCGGTCAGTATTAACTCGCGCCGTGTAAGAACCCCTTGAAGTGTTCGTAACTCTTGGGTCCGTCGGAATTAACCCTCTATCACCCTTGAAGTATCCGTAACTCCTGGGTCCGTTGGAATTTAACCTTCTAAGAACCCTTGAAGTGTCCATAACTCTTGGGCCCGTTGGAATTTAACCCTCTAAGAACCCTTGAAGTGTCCGTAACTCTTGGGCCCGTTGGAATTTAACCCGCTAAGAACCCTTGAAGTGTCCGTAACTCTTGGGCCCGGTGGAATTTAACCTTCTAAGAACCCTTGAAGTGTCCGTAACTCTTGGGCCCGTTGGAATTTAACCCGCTAAGAACCCTTGAAGTGTCCGTAACTCTTGGGCCCGGTGGAATTTAACCTTCTAAGAACCCTTGAAGTGTCCGTAACTCTTGGGCCCGTTGGAATTTAACCCTCTAAGAGCCCCTTGAAGTGTCCGTAACTCTTGGGTCCGCCGGAATTAACCCGTCTGGAACCCTTGAAGTGTCCGTAACTCCTGGGACCGTTGGAATTTAACCCTCTAAGAACCCCTTGAAGTGTCCGTAGCTCTTGGGTCCGTCGGAATTTACCCTCTATCACCCTTGAAGTGTCCGTAACTCCTGGGTCCGTTGAAGTTTAACCCTCTAAGAACCCTTGAAGTGTCCGTAACTCCTGGGACCGTTGGAATTTAACCCTCTAAGAACCCCTTGAAGTGTCCGTAGCTCTTGGGTCCGTCGAAATTTACCCTCTATCACCCTTGAAGTGTCCGTAACTCCTGGGTCCGCTGGAATTTAACCCTCTAAGAACCCCTTGAAGTGTCCGTAACTCTAGGGTCCGTCGAATTTAACCCTCTATGAACCCTTGAAGTGTCCGCAACTCTTGGGTACGGTGTATTTAACCCTCTATGAACCCTTGAAGTGTCCGCAACTCTTGGGTACGGTGTATTTAACCCGTTAAGACCACAACTTAACTCCGTAATCAAAGTAGTTTTGAAACAACCCCATAAGTGGTTGCACATAGTAACAGGGCTAACAGGGGGGAGTACTTATCCAGGTCTCCCACAAAGGACTCGAGCCAAAACAAGGAAGGAGTACTTATCAAGGTCTCCGGAGCTCTCATCTCAGATCAGTGGAGAACTTATCCAGGTCTCCCACAACGCCACGACAAGGACATATTTATTTTAATAAAGCATAAACCTGCATATAATAATATCCAACTGTAACTCCCCGAAAACCCAGCAATAAACCAAAATTTTGATTAAAACCCAAACAATCTGTGTTGTTACTCTCTCAGTCACTAGATAACAAATTTCTGTAACAGACCCTGGCCTCCGTGAGCTCACCCCAGCAACCGGAAGAAACTTGTGTCATTACAATACCAAAAAGTGGACTTATACCGACATTTCTAAAAACCCCATATCTCTTTGGACCAAATCCGTTTCAGAAAATTTAGATTTCATCCAAACTTTGCCCATCATATGATTTTTTTCCAAACTTAGTTCAAATTCGAAGATGGGGAATATCGGTCCACTTCTTCTGGAACCTCCACACAGGGGCTAGGTCTAAATGTGGCTATAGTTCATTGTCGAACCTTACGTTCTAATTTTTTATCTCGCTATCCTCTGCAGGTGAAATGATTACAACAGAGTTTTAGAGCCAAACCCAAAACGCGGAACAAATCAGACAACTATTTAATATAAACCAGCTAGGAAAGTAGTAAAGTCAGACTGGGCCGACTATATGATACCCTTCACTACTTTGGGTATATTCAACAGATGTATTCTAAGAGTCGTCACCTTTTGGAAGGAACATTGACATGAAATTGAACGAACTTAAATCTAAATCTAACCCGATAGTCTCTAAACTTAACACACGAGCTATGGTAGGGACAGATTTTCATCTCAAAGGCACGAAAATCTCAATAAATATGCATACAACAATCGTCGTTCCGGTTGGCCAAACTTTGGGTCTTTAGTGCACAATTTACATTAAATCGACGAAAATATATATGGGAGCTATATCTGAACCTACTTCTACGAAACTTAGCACATACCATTCTGGACATAATTCGGTACCCTATGCCAAATTACGTGCAAATCGAGAGATATGTAGGGACTTTGGAGCTCCATTTACCTTAAATCGGACGAAAATATATATGGGAGCTATATCTAAGTCTGACCCGATTTTCTCGAAACTTAACATATCATTCTAGATTCAATTGAGTACACTGTGGCAAATTTTACGCAAATCGAAACATATAGAGGGACTTGGGTGCCCCATTTACCTTAAAACGGACAAAAATATATAGGAGCTATATCTAAATCTGAACCGAATTTATCGAAACTTGACACACATCATTCTAGACACAATTCAAAATACAAAGCAACATTTCGTGCAAATCGAAAGATATATTGGGGCTTTGATGCACCATTTACATAGAATCGGGTCATAAATGCGACCTGTACTTTGTTTACAATTTAACATGGACAGACGGATGGACGGATGGACATGCATAAATCGACTCAGAAAGTGATTGTATGCATATTCTCAAAAGGAACTATGGGCCTATCTCGTTTCCTTTTGCCTGTTACAAACATATGCACAAAGACATAATACCCTGCACCGCAGTGTGGTGAAGGGTATAAAAAGGGGGTTATATGGGGACTAACCCAAAAAGAGCGCGAATATTAATAATTTTTAGTAGGGACATTTTCTGCCACCTACGATTACAAAATACTAAATTGCAGCAAATTCGGTTGAAAAACGCGGTCAAGAACGTCAAAATTCCGAAAATTGGGGGTACCCTTATATGGGAGCTATCCGAAAAAATGGACCTATATCCATAATTTTTTGTAGAGAGATGTGGTACCTATTAAGAACTCAAAATACTAAATTACAGATAATTCGGCGGAAAAATACGATCAAAACCTCCAAAATACTGAAAATTAGGAAGTGCTGTTATATGGGGACTACCACAAAAAGTGTGGGGGGGTACCCTTATTTGAAAGTTATGCCCAAACGTGGATCGATAAAGCCCATCTTCGAACTTGACCTGCCTGCAGACAAAAGACTCTATGCAAAATTTTGGCGATCTATCTCAATTCGTTTAGACGCTAGAGTGATTACAACAGACGGACGGACAGACAGACATGGCTATATCGTCATAGAATTTTACGCTAATCAAGAATATATATACTTTATAGGGTCGGAAATGATTATTTCGATGAGTTACAAACGGAAAAACAAAATTAATATACCTTCTATACTATGGTGGAGGGTATAAAAACAAATAATGTTTTTAAACCGAGATTGGGTTGTCCCCTTAAATACGCCACAAACCAGCCTTTGTTAACAGAATTAGAGAGAAGGTATTAGATAAAAAATATGTTCAGGAAATTTAATAGAAGAGGTTCAAGAATCGATAGTCTCTCAGGAGTACTCTTTATGTTTAATATCTTACGGCTACCATCGAAACTAATATTTTTCCGAAACAAGTTCAAAACTAACTGTGTAAAATTCGGGAGATATTATTAAAAATATATTAGGGCAGCCCAACTATGACAGCATAAACACTGATGACATGGACAGGAATTTCAACAATTTAACAGACATAATTGCAAAGTATATCGAAGAAAGTTGTCCACTTCGAGAAAGAAAATCTGCCTTCTAAAAACCCTGGATGACTAGGGAGATTTGGAACAAAGGTAAAGAAGCTGGAAGAATATACAGCAGAGCTCGCCACAACCTGTAGTATACTGCGTATAACATCGCTTTTAATTGGACGAGGCCGAGGGGCTTTTTCGGACAAGACGGAGATATGTCTTTTTACCAGAAAACAAAGTGATAGCCATATAAAATAAAGTTAAATATTTGGGAGTCATCCTAAATTTGAAACTTAAATGGAAATACCACATACAGGAGCGGGTTGACAAAGCCCACATATCCTGGTATATCTCCATAAGAGCTGTAGGCTCCAAATGGGGTTTAAGTCCAAAGATGATACACTGAATCTACAAGTGCGTTATTAGACCAATTTTAACATACCCGCCTATAGTCTGGTGGACAGTTGTGGACACAAATGTAATGTAAAGGCATTACAAAAATAAGCTGATAGGTATATGGGGGCCAAGGAGGATAACATCAACTAGGGCTTTGGAGACTATATTGTATATACATCTAATTGATATCCAAATAAAATATGAAGCGGACGTCGCAGCTTTAATATTTTAAGCTATTAAAACTAAGAAAATTAAGAAAAGAATAGTGGATTGACACCGGACACAATATATCGCACAATAATATAGTACAGGCTACAATCAGATTATCAAGCAGCACTTATGAGACAGACCGAAAACAAAAGTTATCACTTCATCTGAAACTCTACTACCGGACAGAAACTCATGATCTAACTGAACACTAGCACAAATGTCTTCTGGTGTTACACAGATGGCGGGACAGTGATTTTTTTATTGAATAATCGGGAATTAAAGTTTCACTTTATCTGCAAACCTTCATTGAGAGGTTCAAACTATATAAAGGAGACTAACCCCTTGTTACTTTTGAGGATTTACATAGAATCACTATCAGAGTCAATTTATGGGTGTCTTTCTTTTCTTTTTGTGAACAAATTTAATGAAGTCGGTTCATATAAAGACACCGAACACATAGAGAAAATTTGGTACATTTTACAGTTTTTCTTTGACAAAGGCGAAAGCCAAGCGGCTAAAATTGTCAATGGTGTTTATGGTTCCGATACTGTAACAGTCAATTATGTACAATTTTGGTTTTGTAGATTCCGTTCTGGAGTTTTTGATATTAAAGATGCACCTTGCACAGGTAGGCCGGTCGTCGAAAATGTCGATAAAATAGAAAAAAATTATCAAAGTTGGCAAGAATGTTAGCAGTCGTAATATCGCCCAAGAGCTAAAAATCTACCATAAAACAGTTTCAAATCATTTACAATTGACCAGAAACGGCCAGAATTGGCAAACAGGAGAGGTGTCGTGTTCCATCAGGACAACGCTAGGCCACACACATCTACAGTGAATCGCCAGAAACTTCTGGAGCTTGGTTGGGAAGTTTTAACGCATCCGCCATACATTTTTTCTTGCATTGCAAATGTTCTTTAATGATAAAAAAAATTGGTATGTATGGAGAATTGTGAAAATCGACTAATAGAGTTTTTTGGAAATAGAGAGCAGGACTTCTATGAGTGGATCCTTAAAATAATATTCTTTA
>NW_026875878.1:0-18116 GCF_032173495.1 Musca vetustissima | reverse complement strand
GTTTTCTTCACAGAATTTGTCAGAAGGAGACAGTATGGCGCGCTTTGGAGGTTCTTCCAATTCCCAAAAACGAAGAAGCATCTGACTAATGTCTTTTTCTGGATAATTAATAGTGGTTGTTAAAACCGTAATATTGGGAGTGGGAATAGGACCAGTAATGATCCAGCCAAAAACTGTTTTTTGTGCCATTAATGAACCCAAAATGTTTGATTGAATTCCTTGTAAAAGAATTCTGGGATATAAATCAGCGCCAAGTAAAAGGTCAACAGATCTTGATTGGAAGAAGTTTTTATCAGCCAAACGAATATTTGGCAAACTGGAAATTAAATCAACGCAGATTGAAAATGATGGTAGATTACCAGAAATAGCGGGTACCACTAAAACCTGTATTTCCATAAATACGGACGTATCGATTGGAGAACCTATACATAGAGAACATGCTTTATGTGAAGCTGTGGACATACTTTGGTTTATGCCAGATATCGTAGCCTGAGTTGGAGTGCTAGAAATACCTAAACGACGTTGTAACTATTCAGTTATAAAGGATGCTTCAGAAGCTGGGTCAATTAGGGCACGAGCGGGATATGTGATGCCTTGATGAATTATATGCACCATCGCTGTACCCAAAAAAACATTTCTATTTTGCGAAACATGATACACTTGCCTATTAACAGAGTGAGATATCCCTGACGAAGTCGAAGGAATATCTGGATTTACATGATTGGATGGCGCAGAGGGTGGATTTAAAGTCGACTGCGACGACGTCGTAAGCTGAGCGGAGTTTGCAGAATTGGACCCCTCACGATGTAGAAGGGAATGATGTCGCTTGTTGCATCTACCACAGTTATGTTTACTTATACATTTTTTGACCTCATGACCAACCGTAAGACAGTTAATACAACAATTGAAGCGCTTGAGAACTGAAAATCGACCATCCGTCGGCAATTTTTTGAATTCTGGACAAAAACGCAAGGGATGAACCAGTTTGGGACAAAGAACACAAGATTTGAAAGAAGAGGCATTGAATGAACCAGAAGGGATAGATTTTGTGAAATGTGAACGAACCTTCCTTTCAACCTTTTTTGAGGAATCTATACCGCGAATATCTCGAAGGCATGTAAGTGTTTGAATCCTTTCCGTAAGAAAATTATTCAAATCTTTCCAAGCCGACAATGCCGATTTGTCTTTGACCGTCTGTTCCCATAGTGAGACGGTGTGCTTAGGCAATCTTTGGATACATATAAAGACTAGTATGGGATCCCAGTCGCTCGTGGAAACGTCATAGATCGCCATAGCGGAAATACATCCATTTATTGCTCGTTGAATATTCTTCAAGCCAGTACTGGACTCATTGTCGAGAATTGGAAGATCAAAGAGCAATTTATGTTGGTTGTTAACCAAGATTCGGACATTGTCATACGTCTCTTTTAAAGCTTGCCAAGCTAAAGTGAAACTTTTGTGGGTCAAAGGAAACTTAGAGATTATATCTTTAGCTTCACCACTAGTCTTTTTAAGTAAATAACACAACTTCTCGATATTACTGAGACGACTATTGTTTATATAGACCGCAGAGAAAAGATCCCTAAATGTAGGCCAAGAAAGAAAATCGCCATCAAAGACGTCTATATCACAAGGTGGGAGATTTAGACTATGCATTGCGTTGTCAGCTGAAACGAAAGCCTCAACTGACGTTCCAGGTCGGTGCGAACCACCAGACAGATATAAAACATCTTCTAGGGCTTGAGCATGGGCTCGAGGAGTGCTGGTCATAGTAGAACGATGTTCTTCTGCTTCTCTGTCGTTCGAATTCGATTGAGCAACATTAGGTTGGGATACATTATTTAAATTCGAACGATTCGACTGGGAGGTATTATTTAAACATGGATTTGAATTCTTTTGCGGTACTCGAAGTTGATCCAATTTTCTACTGATTAGAGCTATAACATTGAGATAAGACTGATATGCCACCTCATATTTATTGTCTGCCGATGTGAAGTCTTCTCTATCAGCATCGTCGGAAGTTTGTAGATAAGTAAGACATTTGTCAAACATATCTTTGACTTTGGCCCACAATTCCCTAGCCTCAGCAGCCTGCACATCAAGGGAATATACATCTACATAATCTGCTCGAAATGAAGTGAAGTTAGCTTCAAATTTAACAAAAGCATCTGTGGCTCTGTTAAAAATAAAATTGACGAATTTAAAAGCAATCAACGAAAATTTAGATAATTTGTTGATTTCTTAGCGAATATCAGCAAATATAGATATTTTAGCTGTGTATAGAAATATACACGCAATTTTATTTAAAAATCGGGCAAATTTAGTATTTTTTATGTGTGTCAAATAAACACCACAAAATTATTTTGGAATAGAAATAATCTAAAAACAAACTAATTGCCGAAAACATCAAACAAAAATATAAGTGGCTCAAAATATATAGCCTACTGTAGGGTGCACGGACTGTAAGATGCACACCACAAGTCAAAATAAGAAATATTCGGTAAACAAATAAGAAAATATAATTCAAATAAATAAAAAAATCAAAAAATAAATATAATATCAAATTCAAAAAAAAATGTATAATAATAACGAAAATTATTGTTCAAACCCACTTTAACCGAATGTAGGGTGTATTATTTATTAACCTCGGCTAAGAAAATATATTTTTTTTTCCAAAAAAATTAATTTCAAATTTTTGTCGTATGTGTGTAGTGTTTATTTTCCCTTTTCTTTCTGTTACTGATCTCTCAATAACAAAACACAACAACAATATAATCACTTCTTATATACTTTAAACAACACTTTTAAGTATGATTACGTGAATATCGTAACTAAGAGTGTGTTTGAATACAGTGTAATATTCGTGAAGAGAATTATTACACGATATAAGTAACCGGCACTGATGAAATGGAACAATAACAAATCGTATTACCGACGGACACTTGCAGAAACGACCGTAGTTAAGCACTATATTTGTTTTTGTTAGGAACGAAATATATTTTTTAAGAGAAACACTCGCGCTATTTGCTCACTAAATGACGGTACGTACCTTTCAGTAATAAATAAATATGTGATGTTGACCAGGTGATTGTTCGTATTTTCTTTTGAGTTTTCCCCTTGTGATGTTGACGAAGTCAAACCTTGTATAAATAGGGAAGAAGAAGAGCCAATTAGTATTTTTTGTTGCTGGAAACAGGAATCTCGGCTCGAAGTGACCAAAATGTTGCGTAGCAATGTAAATAAAAAATAAATAAAACGCAATAATTATAATTTTGAAATAAAAATTGGCGGTTTTATTTGTTATTAGTCGAAAAACTAATACTTATCTTGTATTTACAATGGTGTTGCTGGTGATGTTAATTGGACGAAGATCCGAAAAACAAGAAAGCGAGTTTATTGAAAAAAAAACGAGAGAGCCTAGTTATCTCAAGAGCGGCAGCTGTTTTTACTCGTTATAATTTGTCATCGTTAACTTTGAACGAAAATTCAATGTTGTACAAAAGAGTACTGTGACAAATTATAGAAATAGGAAAAAGGATCGCATTTCATACTCTATACTAAATTGAACTTGTACAATAAATTTTATAATTCCAGTCGATTTCACTCTTAGAGTAAAGATTTCCTCTTTTTTGAACATTTTGTCCGGACTCTTATTTTTCGAAAAGGGAAACTCGAGAGCCCTCCCACCGAAAACAAATTATAAGAACGTTTTGTATGATTGTAAATAATGCAAAAATATTAAAAAATAAGTTTAAAAAAATTTCTTTACACAATAAAAATTCTTTCAGAATGAGGTCATTTTGACCGATTTTAGGCAATATAGGTATATAAAAATTCCCGTCTTTCTAGTGTTAAAAAAAGTTGCATTAAAAAATATTATTTTATCTTATTGATCAATATTCATAAAAAAACCATAGTATAAAAATAAAACAAACAAACAAACATTTCTGGAAAAAATAATTTAAAAAATATAAGTGTACGGTTTTTTATTTACTTCATACTATTAATTTTAACAGCATTAAAATTAATTTACTTAATAACAATCATTTACTTCTTACTCATCATACAATTTGTTAAAATAATCTTCATCTTCGACACAATCATCATTTTCCATTTGGGTAAGGATAAATAAGTCCAAAGCATTCTGAGGCATTTGCTGTATTTTCTTTTTACAGCTCTTCCTCTTGCTCGAAATAAATGGATCTGAACTTAAAAGAAATTTATTAAAAGCGTCTTATATTGTAGTTTCCTTAAGGAATTTACTGGAAAAATGCTCCCAATAGCTTTTGAAGTGCTTATTTCTGTTTCCTGAGATTCTTAATTTAACTGATTTATTTTACAAATCCTTTAATAAGTCAAAAACGGACCGAAAAGTCAAAAAGATGTTCTGGAATTTATAAGTTGACACTTCGTATTTTAAGAAAATATAAGCAGTTTCACTAAGTTTCACGGATGATTCTGTTGAAATCCAATACAAACATCAAATATACCTCATTTTTGGAGCAATCTCCTTATTATTTTTTTAAATATTTTCAAAACATTTATTTAAACAAACTAATATTTATCACATGCTCAAAAATCTAAAGTAGGCTCCATAACAAATTTTCAATTAATTAAAAAATGATCACTGGAAATATGCAAATTTTCACTTTTAACCAATGCGCTCAAAATTGATAATAATTACTGAACTTTGAAGACAAACTACAAATAAAGTAATCAACTAAGAATTTTTATTTTGGCAATTAGTGATGTAGAAGTTTATATTATTTCACCCGGTGCCAAATGCGGTTATTAAAGTTAAAGTCCATCTTTTGAATTAATCGCCACTTTGCCTACCGCTCAACCCTCTGTGCGGCGTCGACTTTGCAGGCCCAATTGAAATAAAAAGTTCTTCCATCCGCAATTCTCCAATTATAAAAAAGATACGTGAGCGTGTTTGTATGCTTTTCAACAAAAGCAATACACATTGAACCCTGCTCAGACTTATCCAATGCGGCCTTTTAGGCGGCATTCACTCGTTTTGTTGGGAGGCGGGGACTCCCCTCCAGGGTAGTATCCGATAACGGAAGGAATTTCGTAGGAGCAATGATTCGTAGTTGAATTTTTCTCAAATCAAATTCCTCTAAGATTTCCCAAAAATACGCAACACATGGGTTTGAATGGCAGTTTATTCCCCTCATGCACCCCATACGGGCGGTCTATGGGAAGCTGCCGTAAAAAACTTCGAAGAATTTTCTAATTTAATCGCTTCCATTGAAGGAATTTTCCATCTCGTCCTTCAGATATAACAGCTCTTACCCCTGGTCATTTCTTCAGATAATCACCTATAATGGCGTTCCCCGAAAATTCAACGCAAAATATATCCGTTATAAATCGATGTACAATGTTAAACACTCTCCATAACACATTCATTCTACGTTGGAAAATAGATTACGTAAAATCCCTTCAGATGCGCTACAAATGAAAAACCAGAACGACAAACCTGAAGACTGGTGATATGATTATTGTCAGGGATGACACCTGCCTCCCCGGCACTGACGGAGGTGTTCGGGTAGCCGACATTCATGTTGCTACCGGTTTAATTAATAGATCAATCGTCAAATTATGTTTTCTACCATTATCGAACTCAGCAAACAACGATTAAACTTTCCTACACATATCATTCAATCATTACTATACACGCTACATTACATTCCCTTTTATATAACTATTTGCATACAACTTAATTTTATCATACATTTGCAGATCACAAACTCCAAGTAACAAAGCGGATATAGACAAGTGCAAACTCTGCAGAAGATTTCACTCCCTCTGTTAAGCTCAGAGGAACTCCGCCGATAGGAGTCGATACGCCGAATCCGTGGGGAGGGAGAATAGAATAAAACAAAAAGTTTTCTTAAGAATAATTCAATTTTTATTAGTAGATTTGTTTGGTGGTAACGATATTACCTCTTGGCTACAATATGCCCGTGCGCAACTATATGCGTGTTGTCTGCCTGAATGACAGGTTGGTAATCCTTGATGATTAAAGGAGGCGGCAAAACAGTGACACGTAATTACTTGTTAAATTGTCAACGGCGCTAATCCAAGGTTGCAATAAACCGTAGCGCGTACATTTTAACGAATAATTAAAGACCAAACCAGGGGTCAATAAAATGTAGTATTTTTATAGAAATCTAAATTAAAACCCCTCAAAGTTTACCCAAAATTTATTGATATGACACCTAGACAGAGGAATTTACTGGCACATGTCGCGTAAAATGAGCCGATGGTGTGGCCGACCTCATCGTATCCTATTCCACCAAGTACAGTCGACTCCGCTTTACTGAAACGGAAAAAAATGTGGATGTTTGTTTCAGTTATCCGATGTTTTCACTTAAGCGGAGTTCGGTTAACTGAAAATAATTTCAGTTATCCGAACTTCTCATAAGCGAAAAATTTTTCAGTTTAAGGAATTTCAATAATTCATATTTTATATCGAATACGTAGGTTTCGAATTTTATGAAAATAGATCATCGAAATTGAAACTGGTTGACATGTTCAAAGCTAAAGTGATTTTTATTATGAACTGTCTTTTTTATGCGTGTTATTAAAATTCCCAGCTTGTAACGAATCTTACATATTATGTGGTCTATATTATACTATTTATAATAGATTGAGTGATTTTGAAAACGGAAAATATCGGTCCATGTCTTTGAAAAGTTTTTATACTAGTCGTTTTAAGACTTTTTAATAGCTGACTTGCCTGTAATATGGGGTTGTGAATAAGTAACATATTTCTTTACAATATTTGTTCATTGTAGATTTATATTTTTACACTGTTCCTATTTCAAATTTGAGTATCATCTTGAATGCTGAGAGTAGTAAAAAGTAGACGACCTCCTCAAAATTTTGTTAATTATATGGGACCTCGTTTCAACATTTTCCCTAGGAATGGTACATTTTGTAACATATCTTGGAACATAATTGTTAGTTGTATCTAAAATATAGAAATGCGGAACAGATTGTTTGCGAATTTTCCAAATGGGCTAAAAGTTTGGCCGCACGAATGCAGAAAAATATCTATTATAGTGGGATTTGAAGATATTCTGTCATTATCTTTCATTATCATGATTTTCAGTAATACGGAGTGATTTGAAAGGACATTACAATATTTGACTCCAAAAGCTATTTCAGTTATCCGATATTTTCAGTTATGCGAAGTTTCACTTATGCGGAGTACATTGTGGGCGATTAACCTAAAATGTAATGGTGCAGGAAACCAATTTCACGTATCCGATATTTTTCAGTTAAGCGACTTACAGTAAAGCGGAGTCGACTGTATATCCTAAGATCAGAGGTTTACAATCAAACACACAAAGCACAAACAATCAAACTAGGACTAATAATCGAGAAGTCAACTGCAATAACAATAGACACTCTAACCAACGAAACCTTGATCCGCAAATACTATCTGGCACGTATGGCCTGCCATTGCTTCCGTCTTTTTGCTCCGCCAACAAATAGTGAGTCATCGTTCGACCCCGCGGGATGTCTAAACTAGACTGTTTAAACTTAGATCTTTAAGTAAACATGAATTATCTCTATTGAAATAATGAACATATATCTAGTTATCTAACTAAAAAACACTGCATTATCCCTATTGAATTAATTGGTATTAACTTAACGAATATAAACTTCAAATGTCAAGCCAGGAGAAGAACGTACGTACCCACCATTATGCGACGCGTTTCGCCGTTGGTTAAGCGGCTCATCAGGAATATTGGGCTATGTGGCTTTACAAAGGTCGTATGATGATAATTTGTATTTATTCCGCCCTGATGCGAAACTTGTATATGCGAATTAAATTCAAATTTGTCGAAGTTCGACATTTGTCTTCATTTTGGGAACAATCCTTTTTAAAACAGATTTTTGTTTTAGCGATGGATAATTAATCCACACACCTACAATTGCTTCCATTGTATTAGCGCAACCGTTTTGGAAGTATGTTCATGGCTCAGAATGAAGACAAATGTCGAACTTTGACAAATTTGAATTTAATCCGTATATGCAAGTTTCCAGAACTTTAAAATTAGTTCGTCCAAACATGGGACAAAAAACGTAGTTCTATAAAAATACTCGGATTTCGAACTCATTACATTTGACCTCTACTTTTGCGTACCAACGCTTCTTGGCACTGAAACTTCTATTACTTAGAAATAGATCGAAACTAACTTTTACCATTTTCCCCTATTTCTTCCAACGATTCTCTTCGTTAAATCAAGCAATCACGCTGCTCAACCCATCGTGAAACATTCCTTAACATGTTTATATACCTTGTCAAAAATCGTATACATAAGATAACGACATAATAAAAACAAAAAAAATTTGCTAAATCTGAATATGCCATATAAGAAATCCGCCGCGTATAATCAAAATTAAAAAGGACGCCGGGCATAATGGAAATGAAAAACGGTCCGGGTTGGGCCGGGTATAATTAAAATGAAAAGCAAAATAATTCGAAAACTTTTGCACATACAAGAAAAAATCTAAATATTAACCGATTTTTAATATTTTATCTACAGTCTATGATCTTCTTTACACTTTTAATGTGGTTTTGCATACTCTCCACCAATTTCCTTTATTATTTCATCTGTGATTTTGTTACATTAATCATGAGTATGTACAAATTTGGAGAACTCTAGTGGACCTAAACAATTTATTTAAAAAACAATAATTTCGATATCGCGTATCGTATTCAAACATAAATATCAGCATCAAGTTATGTCGTCACCATCCTCCGAATAAGAACGCTTTTCTTTACCCTTTACTTACACCGGCGTCGACTTCACGGGACCATTTAATATGCGAATTTCTAAAGGCTAAAATAATGAAGGATACATGGCAGTTTTTGTACACGTAGAAACCTTGGAACGCATAAATTTTCTTCTTCACATATTCGCACAACGATGGAAAAGAGTACGTCACGGAACTGCAAACGTCCATCAAAATGAACAAAAAAACACAACATAAAATTAAATGATTATGTCATCGCAAAAAATGATCTTTTACTATTGAGTGGCGTCTCGGTCAGGTAACAAAAATTTACTATAGTAACGATAATAACGTCCGCGTAGTCGAACTAGTAACTCAAAACGGTAACCCGACCAATTGTCAAACTGTGTCTCTTACACATGGGATCCAATAAAAACCCTAGTCAACTCTTCCACAACGCACTGATCCACACTATCCAAAAATGCCCTCTAATAAGTCTTACATACATATGTTCTTCTGTATTTACCATTGTTAGATTTCATTTGTGCTCCCGTAGCCACCAGCTAAAATTCTGTCAATTCTTTGTAATTGTCGTCCCACAGCTTTGTGGGAAAACATAAATTGTGCCTCACGCACAACCACACCATCGATTCTTGCGATAGCCCATTCAGATGTCCTCATTGTAATGTCATTTAATATACACCTCCGGCAGCCCTTGATTGCTCCGAGACACCCCATGCCATGCAATCATTTAGAGTGACGGTCACAAATATCGCCAACCCACCAACAGTACCTAATCAACAAAATCCAGAAGACGCCTTCATCCAAAAACGACGCACAGTGGGTTAGAGTACCATGTTTTCTTGGATCAAATCAGGGAAGCTATGTTAGGATAATTTTTCTTTATTTTTCAGTTAATACCATTAAAATAAGTTAAAAAAATGTTTTCTAAGTATATTTGAGTATAATTTTATTAAGTAATGCTAACTATCAGTGTAGGTATATAGTGCAAGCAGTACAATATGATAACTTGTACATTGAATTTTATACATCCTAAAGTTAATCATCCACATCATTATCATCCGCAGCCAGAGATGGTCCGTATGACGAATTTTCAGGTTTTCGACTGTCAAAAAGGTGTAAACATCGAAAACGTCATATACCTGTATAAAATGTAGTAAACGTCATTTATTTCAATATTATCACCATATACAGTAATTTTCAAGAACATGTATTATTTTTACTGTATATCTGGCTATTCTTTACTAGAACTGATAAAAAATTCTGAACTTTTTTAAGAAAACAAATTTGAAATTCGATGTGGATTTGAGTAAAGCATACGTCATTTCCAAATCAATAAATGTAAATAACTATTTTATAAAAAACCTAATGGTTTTGAGTGGGTTTCCGACGATTCTGACGTATGTATTATACGTCGGAAATGTATGTCATTTACGTCACTGTTTCTGACAGGCCAACTCTGTCCGCAGCATCACCAACTTCTGATAACTGCTCAATATGTAAAAGGGCATTTGACAAAATTTCGGGTCCGTGAATACGGACCAAGGATACGTTTCAAGAAAAAGTCGTCCTGTATTGTGTGCATATATTTTAAATTTTTCATTATTAATCTCATGGCCACTGGTTACAGCTATAACCGACACGTGCATTTTTTATTAAATTAACATCTATTTTTGTTATTTCGGCAGATTTTTTTTTAGCGTTTTGGTGCGTTTTTTGATTTTTAGCTAAAAATGTCAGCTTGTCATTCATTGTTTGAGCGCTCGAATTCATCATAAGCTTCGATGATTATAAAAAACAACGTTCGAACTTGTATCTATAAAAATGCTAATAAAAACCCTTTTACCCGATTAGTTGAAACTGCGCAACACAATCACTATTTGTCAAAAAAAGAATATTATTAAAATAGACAAAAACAAACTATTATTGTAACAAGGAATATTATTAAAAGGAACACAAATAACAACAATAAAATAATTAGAAAAAATAACATGAAGGCCAGCGTAAAATTTTGCAATATAACACAGATTTATGTCCTTTTTAATATAAACCAAAAATTATGAAACGAATGTGGAGGAATAATAACTATTTATCCATTAAATATATATAAAAATAGTAATTTTTTTGGCATTTTCAATATAAATCATCAAATCTAAATCACTTCCAAACACAATTTGATACTCAAATGTTAACGAAGTATTTGCAAAATAACCTAAACTTCATGGTTCCACTGAAAAATGTTTAACTTTTACAATACTTTTTAAAATAAATAACATTTTCAACGGGAACGTTTTCACTTTTTTCAGCCTTTTTTGGCACAAAAATTTCTATGAAGTTTGACTTTCAAGTTTCACTACAAAAACACCAGTCCACTTTTGACATTTATTTTAACGACAAGTGATGTAGAATTTTATATACTTTAACACGTGTGCAAAATTTTTTAACGATACTTAACATTTTATTTTTTAATTAATCCAAGAAAACAGGGTATTCTAACCCACTGTGCGACGTATCCCTTGGCATGTTCTTCTCGCTTTAAAGATCACCGCATCATTGCTAGCTTCACTGCCACTGGCAACATATAAAACTAAGTTGATCCATTGATCCGCACCATAGTTTCTTACAAGGCTAATGAGCATGGGAAGCTTCCCCTACAAAATAATGATCAGCCAATGCATGTGAAGAGCGCCAATATGTACCACATACAGCCTATCTTTTATTCTTTCCATTTATCATAAATGTTCACTAATGTAGAGTAAACTAAATTCTGATTTATATACTTTACCATTCGCTGTATTTGTTGTTTAAACTCATTTTATTTTATTTTTTTGTGTATGTTTTCATTTCTAACTGTATCAATCTATCACCATTACATATGTACAAAATACCATGTAACTTTTCTCCTAAGTTTTTATAAATTTTAAACCAGTTAAGTTTGTTAATCTTAAGTAATCGGTTAATCAGACCTTAAATTTAATAAAACTCAAATGTTCTTCTTGAGGTTTTCCCCCTCACGGACTTAACCCAGAAAGGGGCAGAGGGAGTCCAACACTTAGTAAAAGCATATTTTCCAAATTATTGTTGCCACATGTACAATTGTGGTACTGTATGATCTTTGCCGCTAACAAAAGGAAATATTTTTTCCCAAATCCCACTTTCACAATTGTAGACGGCTTTAATAATTCGAACATGTCTTTTCTCTTTTCCAAAACTGATTTCTTTATTTTAATATTTTTACATATATGGTTATTTAAAATATAGTATGCCATTATATGTACAGAAAAACATTATATACATTGAAATAATGCGTAGTAGTTTATTTCAAATAGAATACATACAAATATTGGAAATACATAAAAATATTAATAATCAAAATTTGGCATATAAATCGCTGTAAATGTGTGGAATCATTAATAAAATGAAAATAAGTGAGACCAAATGTTTAGTATAGTTGGCAACTTGGTGATTGGGATGACACCTAAATGAAAAACTCAATATAGAATGCTATTTGTGTGTTGGATCAGAATAAAATTTTAGGCCGATTATACTTTAACATAGAACTTTGACATTTTGCACAGCCATTGCTAGTACTCCTACGAGGTTGCGTGTTGCCAATGGGATATATCAGTTCAAGTTTTGTTGTAGCCCCAATTAAACGGTACAATCAATATTTGATTATATTTTGCCTCCGAAGGTGTAAAAATTTGAGTCGTTCCGAACTTGATAACGTTTTTACTTTTCCATATTTTTTAACAATTTGGCTGTAATTTGGTATTCTGCATTGTCATTGCAAATTCTACTACCAAAAATTATTTTATAACAGTAACCCCACTATTTGGTATTTTGAGAATATTAATCATCAATGATTTTTCGGTATGTTCAAGGTCATAATTTTAGATATTTTGAATGTCATCCTCAAAGCTAGCTAATACGAATGTTGTAGATACATTTTTGATCCCAATAAGGTGTATATTGATACTTTTTAATTCCCAATGTGTATTTTTTTTTAAAGCATCAAAAATCGAAGTTGGTTAGTAATATTCATTGCCAATAAGTTTCAAGACATAATATCTTCAAATATCTACTGAGTAATTATTAATAACACACATTGTACAGCATACGTTCAGAGACCAGTAAGGAAACTTGAATATGTGATCCTTATCTAACATCAATGCAACCTAAATTTAATTTTATTTAGAGTCGTTTGCGTACAAAGGGAAAAATTTAATCTCAATGAAACACGAGTTTAAAATATATATGGAAATTATGTCTGCATCTGCACCAATTTCAACAAAACGCATTAACGTCATTCTAGTCTCAGTTTGACATTTCTTTGTAAAATTTTGTATCAATTGGACAAAAAAAAAATAACAAACAAAACTAAAACTTTGTTGATAAAAAAATATAGAGAACATGCCAAAAAGTGAACCTTTATCGATAATTCTACAAACCGATTTATGTAAACTATTGTGTACACCAAATACAAATGAATTAATTAAAACCCCAAAGTGTGGTCTGATACTAATAAGGCATGGTAGAATATACAATCCTCAAACTACTGCAATTTAGATTACAAAGTTACGAATAAGTCAATAAAAATTAATAATTTTTGCTATGAAGATTTGTTACCATATGCGACTACAAAATATCAAATTTCAGCGAATTTGGCTTAAAAACGGACTCATGAACCCCAATATCAAATTTCAGGGAATTTGGCTTAAAAACGGGCTCATGAACCCCAAAATACCGCAAATTGGGGGGGGGGGGGGTACCGTTATATGGGGGCTACCAGAAAAATTTAACCGATATTTATAACTTTTAGTGGAGACACTTGGTATCCAAAAGAATCCAATGTACCAAATTTCAGCGAATTCGGTTGACAAGCTTGCTCAAGAATATCGAAAATTGGGCGGTATATGGGCTATGCGTAAACGTAGACCGATATACCCCACCTTCAAACTTGACCTGCCTGCAGACAAAATTTACCCTGATCAAGAATATATATATATATATATATACTTTATAGGGAAATGAATATTTCGATGAGGTACATACAGAATGACAAAATTAATATAACCTCCATAGTAAGGTGGAGCGTATAAAAATGTTATAAAAGAAATTAGTACATTTTTCCGTAATTTGATACTGGTGAACATTTCCAACCAAAAAGTTATCAATGTGGGTCTATTTTTCGGGGTAGGCCATAGAGAACGGAATTTTTGGGGACGTCGGACACGTTATTTTATAAAATTGACTATAATTTGAAACTTCTGATTTTAATGGTGTGTCAAGTTTTCACCCTAAAATGTATTAATACCGGGGGTTTTGGATATGCTATTCTCCAAAACTCCACAAAATTGTCAAGGTGCAGGTTTGCACATATTCCTCATACTAAAGTACTGCCCTATCTTCTTTATTTTGAAGATTTAAGACTCATTCTCAATATGACACTTTCCGACATAGGTCTATATTTGGACAAATCCTCAATATAAAGCTTTTGCGTCCTTTTAAGGTTTAAGACCATTTCCCGCCGAAGTGACTGTAAAATCAAATTCATAGCTTGAAACATAGGGACAATGTGAAATCGAAATAATACCTAAAATTTGAACTAATTAAAAAAAAACTTAAAAAACGTGTATAAATTTGATATGTTCTGACACCACTTCCTGAGCTGAATCAATCATGGATGCTTTACTGATTGGCATTACTGGCATCTCCCCTACACATTCCCTCTGCGGATACCGTAGGGCGCGGATGACCTACCAGCGGGGGAAGTAGTTGTTTTGCTCTCCTTGCTATTTTCACTCATTGGAATATGTATATGTATTAGTAGAAATAGACAAGCGATCCTCTGCGATCACAAGAACTCTCACTTCACTTGTCTTGTAGCTATCGAAGAGTCAACTTGCTAACTAACCGTCTTATCGAAATAACGTCTACGCGTTAGTACTAACAGACCTCTGACGCCACCACACCAAATTACAAAGGTAATTCATTTGTTTGTTTACGAAAAGAAGAAAAATCACCAATAAAACCAATGAATTGAATATTATAATAATCTCTTGCGTTTTATTTCTTGTAATTTCTTCTCTTCTCTGTATTTACACCACACGCGCGTATAACCATTGACTACCTGGGAGCTCTCGTTGTTGTTTCACCCCCCTCCCTCGAGTTAATTATTTGATCACCCCCTCCACAACGGCGAGGAGTCGAGCAAGTCCCTCGCCTATACATTTGGTCGCATCGAGCCGGATTGAAGTTAGCCGCCTATTTGTTGTTGCTTTTTGGAAAAATAATTATCTTAAAACAACTCTCAACTCATCACCGCAACAACAAATCACCATACTAACACCAGGTACGTAAACTCAGATTTCTTTAAACAGTGAGCTACCGCGAGTGTTAGTATATTTTGTTTGTCTTTGAATTCGCATAACAAAGAATTATTGCATTGGTCGACTTTCAATTACCCCTACGCGTGTTGTTTAACTAAAGCACCCTAAATACAGTCCACTTAAACTATTTCGTTGTTACGAAGTTTACATTTCGTTTGTTTGTACTGATCACCCTACGTCGCGTTGGTCATACAAAACCTTTCCGAGTTGTTGTTATTATCACTTGTTTGCTAAATTATTCCTTATCGTTTGCAGTGATACATATTTACACTAACAACGCAAATTGTTCCCAACGATCGGTTGTTAAAATATGAAAAAAAAATCTCCGCTCCATATATTGTTCGTTTGGTTAATTTGTTGCTCTTCCCCTCTCACCAACCAAACGCAATAGCTTTGTTGTAATCTCCCTCGATCACTTCTTTTTTTACATTGTCTAAATTGCAATAACAACACAAGCATCACTTGTCGTGAGCGCACTTTGGTCGTTTGGTTTATTTGTTGTTTAAATTCTCACCAACCAAACGAATTTGTCGTGTTGTTATCCCCCCTTGTTTGTTCTAACAAGCAAAGTTAAATTTTGTAATATTTGCAATAACAACATCTCATCTCTTGTCCACCTATTACTCCAAAATACAATAACAACACATTGTAACCTAACAGTCCACTGTCTTGTTGTTTGGTTTATTTGTTACTTACTCCACCACCAACCAAATATTCCTTGTTGTTATTCTTGTTCTACTGTATTGATCAATTCTCACTGGAGAATTTGCACAGTCATTTTGCAACAACAACACACGTGTATTCCACGCGCCTTTTTCTAGCGTCACCTTGGTATAGTAGAAAATATACCAACAACTGTTGTCGGCTCCAACTCTCACTGTTGGATCGTTTCTCGCGTCGTGTGTTGTGTGGGTGCGTACCTGCTTACGCATAAACATTTCTCTGCTAGCGTCGCTTGTGTTTTATTCTGTTTTGTGTGATATTCGTTATTCACCACACTACAGCACAGTGGTACCAAGCAACAAAAATTGTGAATTTGCAAAAATTAATATTAAAATTATTTTTTGAATCTTTTCAAAATAATTACTGTTTGTTGGTAGGGTATTTGATATTTTTGGACATTTGTACCCTACAGTCGGCAACTATTGCACTCTTTTGGAGCATATTTAGCACGTGGACAAATATTAATTTTTCGAATATTTCTTCCCTGTTTTTGTTGTTTTTACTCAATATTTTTTTTTAACAGTTGAGTACACCTTCTTGAGTTTTTTGAAAATTGGGACACCTGCACCCTTCATTTGGCATTCACCGCCTCAAATACACCCTAACATTGGTAGAATCTTCAAAGTTTGAGGAATTTTCGCTGAACATTTGGAACAAATAATTGCATTTTGTGGTCGCATTGAAGTAGTTTAGTCACCTGGGGGAAGTTTCTTCTAATTTTCCCTACCTTTGTGCTACTTTATCACTACAGATTATATAATCTACCATCTTTGGAAACTATTTTGGTTATTTTTGTTAATATTATTGGAGGTTTTGTTGTAATTTGCATATTTTGGTTGAGCTATAGCAACCTTTGTTGAATTTTGGGATTTTTTATTCAATTATTTGTAGTTTATTCTTCAATTGAGAAATTTCGTTTTGTGGGTTTTCACATTACAGGAACAAAATGTCGATAACTCCTATAACTCGTTTCATTAGAGCTACTGAAATTGTTTTGAAAAGTGTAGCGGCATTTGAAAATATTAAAGAATGCACATATTCTGTCTACAATCTCGAAATTCGTAGTTCAGAGATTCGAGAGCTGTGGAATAAAGTTCATTGCACGTACGAAGAGTGCAAAACATACCTCACGACATCCGAGACTGCACAGACAGATAATATTGATGTCGTTGAGGAAAAGTATAATAATGCATTTATTGCGTATTCCTGGTGTCTAACCACAATAAATCGGCATCTCGATCGCCTTAAATCTCCCATTAATGATAATTGTCCACCGGCTATAGCTTCTTTAATTTCACCAACTCCATCCAATTGTAGTACCTCCAATCCATCAAGCACATTGTTGAATTGCTCTCCTTCCGGTTTGCCCTCAGGCAAATCTGTGCAGTCCACCAACTCTCTCGTTGCTCCTGAAATTAAATCTTCTACCACCTCCAATAGCTACACTTGCCCACCTGTCGATAATCATAGTTTTGTTGTCCCACCTATCGACATTGAAGTTTTTGCTGGGGATTTCATATCTTGGCCCACCTTCCGGGATCTCTTCACCACCCTTTTTATAAATAATTGTTGTTTATCTGACATTGAACGTCTCTGTCATCTAATGCAGAAGACCACCGGTGAGGCTCGCGAAATCGTTTCCAAATTTCCACTCACCAATTGTAGTTTCCCTTTAGCGTGGAAAGCTCTCTCAGATACTTATGAAAATAAACGTATCATAGTACATTGTCACCTCAAATCTTTGTTTGACATCCCCTCCGTCGAGATTGAAACTATTTCTGGCCTTAAAACTATCCAACGTGGCATAAATAGTTGCCTTGCTGCAATGTCCGTCTATGACGTGGCCACGGATCAGTGGGATCCAATTATTGTATTTTTTTGTTTGCAGCGTTTGCCAAAATTAATTTTGATTATGTGGAAGCAAAGTATCAAAATCAAATAGTCGTTGTCTACCTGGAGAGAATTAGATACTTTTCTAACAAAGAGAATACAAACTTAGATGTGCATAGAAAATGTCCTCCCCTCCAAAAAAGTATTCTTGTCTCCAAAGAAAACTCTTTCTTTTAACTCTTCTAAGAAGTTGTCACCTTGCAATGTCGTTCCACCTAAATCCCCCAAGAAATTGTTGTTGGTACATAATTCAAAATGTCTTACCTCTGATCGAACTACCGTTTCGTCATCAACTTCTTGCTCAATTTGTCCTAATCAGAGTCATCATCTGCGACT